>NC_041215.1:50467238-50467765 GCF_002837175.3 Physeter macrocephalus
CCAGTAGTGGGATTGCTGGGTCGTATGGTAGTTCTATTTTTAGTTTTCTAAGGAACCTCCATACTGTTCTCCATAGTGGCTGTATCAATTTACATTCCCACCAACAGGGCAAGAGGGTTCCCTTTTCTCCACACCCTCTCCAACATTTATTTATTTATTTTTATTTATTTATTTATTTTTGCGGTACGCAGGCCTCTCACTGTCGCGGCCTCTCCCATTGCGGAGCACAGGCTCCGGACGCGCAGGCTCAGCGGCCATGGCTCACAGGCCTAGCCGCTCCACGGCATGTGGGATCTTCCCGGACCGGGGCACGAACCCGCGTCCCCTGCATCGGCAGGTGGACTCTCAACCACTGCGCCACCAGGGAAGCCCTCCAGCATTTATTGTTTGCAGATTTTCTGATGATGGCCATTCTGACTGGTGTGAGGTGATACCTCAATGTAGTTTTGATTTTCATTTCTCTAATGATTAGTGATGTTGAGCATTCTTTCATGTGTTTGTTGGCAATCTGTATATCTTCTTTGGAG
>NC_041215.1:50467941-50552372 GCF_002837175.3 Physeter macrocephalus
CTCTAGGAGGTGGGTCAAAAAGGATCTTGCTGTGATTTATGTCATAGTGTTCTGCCTATGCTTTCCTCTAAGAGTTTGATAGTGTCTGGCCTTACATTTAGGTCTTTAATCCATTTTGAGTTTATTTTTGTGTATGGTGTTAGGGAGTGTTCCAATTTCATACTTTTACATGTACCTGCCCAGTTTTCCCATCACCACTTATTGAAGAGGCTGTCTTTTCTCCACTGTATATTCTTGCCTCACCACCAATATTTTTTTTTAAATATATAGTCTACTTAGTGGGTGTAACAAAACTCCTCAGTTTTCTCTCCTGGATTTTCATTGGCTCTCATTCTCTTAGGCAGTACTTCTCCTTGCAAATCATTCTTATGCATACTTGCATTGAAGTTCATTCATTTGAGCAAATTTCTTATAACTTCATTAGTCTGTTGTATTACCTGCATTTCCCATTGGTAGCTGATAAAATGCTACCAATACTTTACTCATATATGAATAACTTGAGCTCTCCACTTTGGGACCATCATCAATTCCTTTTATTAATTTCTTTTGCTCCCCTTTTCATTGCCTCTCTTTTGGAAAGTGTTTAGCATTCTTATTTATACTTAGTAAATGTCTTACATTATTCTCTTTGTGAATGTCCTTCAGAATTCATTTCTTGACAGTGCCCTACATCCCTCAATATGTCCTTTCCTGATAATACTGTTTTCTTAAAAAAAAAAAAGGAATATAAAACAGTAAACAAAGAAAAATGTAGAAGCACCTTTCTTTGTCTCACCTTAGAATTAAAGAAATTTGCCTTGATATGTAATATATGCAGGTCAGTATTTATAAAAGTAGATGTAAGAGCAAAAATATTCAATAGTAATAACTTTTATAAATATTATATGTAGTCTTTATCCCCATAAAAATATGCATGTTATTTTTAACTTTTATCTTAGTCTACATTGGAAAACTAAATTCCAAAATATAATGATATTTATGGCAAACAAATTTTTCATGATTTTGATAGAAAAGTTTTACTATAAAATGGCATCATAGAATAGTTCACTTCACCCTCAAACCTAAAATGAAGACATATCTTATGATATTTACATTCACCTATTTTTTTTTTTGAGGGAGGGATAATTTCATAGACTTTCAAACAGGCCTGAAGAGATGGATTTACTATGATTTCTGCTATCAGATAAGAACAGAAAGAAACAAAACATTAAAGTTCGCTTTCAACAATACAAGTTTTCTATAAAATCACATTTCTGTTAATATCAAAGATTAATCTAGAACATTGTGGACAACAACATTTTAAAAACTAGCAGAACAACAAAAGATGTAAGATAATTTACTAAGAGGTAAAGACAATGCAAAGAAATAGAAGACATAGTCTCTCCCTTCAAGAGTTTTAAACAAAGATATTGGACTTGAAAACAGGAGACCTGGGTTTGCGTTACAGCTCTGCCACTTGCACACTACAGAAATATAAGAAGTACCTACATTTCTGGATCTCGGTTTCCTCATCCATACAATTATAGCATTTGCCTAATGATTTCTAGCATGTTGATCACCTACAAAACATTTTATGACTATGGGAACGTGGAGAGACAAACTGAAGAGGTAAATAAGGACGAGTTAAGTACCAATGATAACACAGTAAAGATGATGTCTCTGGGAAGGAAATACATGATTAATGACCAAGTAAATTGTTCAGGCTATGCTTTAAGCCAGTTAACAGGATAAGTATTTATATGGGTTCCTAGTGTTTTATATTTAAAATTTTTCATTGCATAATTTTTGATATATAAATTGAAACACGTTTTGGCCAAATTAAATTGAGACGTTAACAATGGAAAACGTTTCAAATATAGACCTCCAAGCAAAATTTTGTAACATGCTCCATGTCTCAGGACAATGCCATGAGAAATTCCATTGCCATGTACCATGCATGAGTCCCACATTTTTGGGAACTCTGAGGTCCCAGAATTGCAGAGAGAGGAGCTATATCCATAGACACCAAGGAGAAAATGAATAGCAAAAGTGAGCTACACAAGGAAAAAACGTACTGCAGATTCAATTAGAAATCCAATTTATCAAAATCCTAGAGGTGGCTTCTAAACTCTAGCTGAATCTTCAGCATTTTGATATGTCACCTCTTAAACTGCAGAGAGGCATATGCCAATTCTTACGTGGTATACAAAGCCTGCAAATAACTATTATATTATCCATCATCATTATCACAAACATTATTATGAGAGACCTCTTTATTTCCTTAAAAGGGAATAGTACTCTTACGGAAAATGACCGGTTATAGAATTGGAAACGGCTATGTTGTAAGAATTTGTACCTCTTGGATGAAACATAAAGCACACATCTTGATGTTAATGGTCATGGAAGATTCTGTGTTGACATCTGTCTGGAATTACTTACCAGTTCTTGCTGACCAAATTCCAAATTAAGGGGCTCCATTTACTAGCTCAAACTTACCCTCTATCTTAATTATGAATAGTGTCCACCTTTACTATTTATGATCTATTATAAGATATGTGAACTTTGATGGACTTAGGTAAGATTTATTTTTTAAATTCTGCTTCCTCTTCTTTTGTTCAGGTACTCATCTTTTCTTGATAGAATTTCTACCCCAAGTCCCTAAACAATATTCACAGCAGCCTTCTTTACTCACTTTAAGCTATACTCCTGTGGCTGGCTGCCAGAGAAATCATTTTTAAATTCAAATTGGTTTCCTAGTTGTCCACTTTTTATAATTCCTCCATGATTCCTCATAACCTTTAGAAAAAAAAAGTTCAAAATCTTTACTATACCTTTCAAATCTCTCCACGATCTGGCCCCTGCTTATCTTGTTAACCTCAGGTCTCATGCTGCATCTAAGCTCTGTGGATCCTGGAAACATACCTACAGGTATCAGACTCTGCCCTCCTTTTGTTGGCTTTTCAGAAACTATTCTGTTTACCAGGAATGCTCTATATGTAGCCACATCTCCTAATTTTTCTTCCATCAAACTCATACCTTCCCTGTAGATGACCTGTCCTCCAAAAGACCATTCCTAATTGCTCTCCTCAAAATCTTGGTGGACATGTTCTTCTTATGTGCTCTCATAATACCCCAAACCATCACAATTATACACTGAGGGAAATTGTCTGTTTGTTTCTCTGCTAACCCAATTAAGTTCAGTAATTAGGTTATATTCCTCTTTGTACTTCCAAGGCCTAGGCTATTGTGTGGCAAAAAGCAGTATTTGTCACAGCTGACCTCTCTGTCCTTGAAATATCTTCTCTTAGTTTATTTGGCATCATACTGTCAAGGGACAACCTTTTGTCTTAGTTTTCTGCCCTCCTCCTCACCATTTCTTACTTGTGCAGTTACTCAGGGTGCAGTCTTTGATCCCTTTAATATCTGCAATTGTCTAGTTGGTTTTATTCAGGATCATGGTTTGAAATTATTCTCTCCATGCCACATGCACTCAAATCTCTACATCTAGCCTTGACCACAGCTCTCCAGACTTGTACATCCAGCTGCCTCCTTGATGTCTCCATTTGGATGTTTAATGTGTATCCTAAACCATCCAAACAAAACAAGAACACTTGTTTTCCTCATCAGAATCTGTTCTCTCTTGGAATGTCCCATCGTTATAAACAAACCACTCCAACCACTTAGTTGTTCATGGTAAAAATCTAGGATTCATTCTTGTTTTCTATTTAAACCCAACCCAGTGAAGTCATCATTTTGACCTGTTGGCCCTACATCAAAGCAACCTGAATACATCTACCTTTTTGTATCTCCATTAAACCACCCTGGTCAAAGTCACCGTCATCAATCTCTGAATACTGTAATAATCTTTTAGTTGGTTACGTCAACCATGTCAATGAAATCACATCCTTTATCTGTTCAAAACTTTACAATAATGTTCATTCTATTTAGAATAAAATGTTGATATCTCCTTTTGGCTTAACGCACCTGCATGGTTCAACCCCTTCCAAAGGCACTGGTCCTATGTCATCACATACCCCTCTTTCTACTTTTGCTTCAGCCATACTGTTCTTCTTTTACTTTCTTGGACATGTTAACTCAGTTTTGCCCTACAGGTTATGCCCCTGTTGTTTCCTCTATCTAGAAGATTCTTGCTCTTTATCTTCATATAGTTTTCTTCTCTGTCATTCAAATTTCACCTACTTGCCAAGGCTTTTTCTAACTGCCATTTCTAAAAGTAGCCACTTAGTCATTTGCTATCACATTGCACTATTTTAACACTCTGCAAAACACCTATCATTACTGTGTGTTTCTGTTTGTTAATCAATATTTTGTATTGATTAACAGTATATCTTCTTTAAACTCATCAAAATTCTAACTTCATCAGAGCATAGGACTTGGCTGTCTTCTTTATTGCAGTGTCTCCCGCACCTAGAACTGGGTATCAAAGAGCAGAAACTTAATGAATACATGTTAAACAAATGAATAGCGATCCCAAAGAAAATCCAGTTTGAATGAGTGAAACTTAGAACATCATGAATTTGAGGGTTGCTACTAATATATGAGGAATAGAAGTTATCATGTTTTTGTTTCAAATTTTAGAGAGACTGGTGGTATCAATGAGCAGGCATTAAAGAAATAGATTGCTAGCGTAGTTAAGAACCTTACAAAGTATCTGTTGTCCTCCTAAGAAGTGCTGATGAAGCCAAATCTTCTGTTCCAACTACTTTTTTCCAGAGAAGAAAAGCCAGAGAATTAGAAGTCAGAGAGGAAACAATAGCATAAATGACAAAACATTCAGCTGTCCATTACATACCCTAACGGACTTCAGAATAATGTTCTCTCTAATCTCAGAAATCCTAATGAGCAGTTCCTAGTTAACATGAACCTATGATAAGATTACTTGGTTTATTTTAGACACAGATCCACCTTAAACTTCATGTTTTCCTTCCTTGAACTTTCACTTGGAAATTATTTTATTCTCCCACAGAAGAGGTTTAGGTCAAAACCTTGCCATTTCACCATTTATTTATTCACGAAATATTTATTAAGAACTTTTTATGAAACTTGAAGTATAATAAAAGATGTAAAACATGAGTATAATGTTTATCATATGGGCAGAGCAATTGTATAGAGGGTGTTATAAGTACCAAATAAATGCTAAGAAACTTCAGAAGAGGGAGGAATTATTCTCTAATGATGGATCAGTAAGTATCATATATTGTAATATCAAGAAAGCTGGGATTTGAAGTATGCCCAGAAATTTACCATGCACATAGAGCAGCAGAAGAAGAAGTGGGGGGTGGGAGGGGGAAAGAAAGGAAGGAAGAAGGAAGGAAGGAAGGAAGGAAGGAAGAGAAGGAGAAAGGGAGGGAAGAGAAGGAGAAAGGAAGGAATAGAGGGAGAGGCATTTCTAGAAAAAAGAGCAATTTGAGCAAGGTATAAAAAAGGATTGTCGGGCTTCCCTGGTGGCGCAGTGGTTGAGAGTCCACCTGCCAATGTAGGGCACACGGGTTCATGCCCCGGTCCGGGAAGATCCCACATGCCGCAGAGCAGCTGGGCCTGTGAGCCATGGCCGCTGAGCCTGCGCGTCCGGAGCCTGTGCCCCGCAACGGGAGAGGCCACAACAGTGAGAAGCCCGCGTACCGAAAAAAAAAAAAAAAAAAAAGGATTGTCATGGGGTATGTGCACTATTTTAAATTAGTAGTTTCATTCCAATGAGGCACTGCGGGGCAAGGAGGGGAGTAGGAAGTAAGGATAGGGATAGGAGGGTATTCTTTGGGCTTTCTATCACTCTTATTCTTTCTGTATATACCAGCAAGAAATTGATAGAGCCTGGATTATGAAGATAGACTTTCCTAGAATGTATCCTGGCTCCCCATTTAAGACTTCAAGGATCTTGGGTGATTTTTGCAAACACCTCTAGTTCTAAGTTGCCTTATATATAAAGTGGGAATAATCATGCTCACCTTTTAAAGAATTTATCCATGGAGTCACAATCACAACTATTTTTTGGCTTAAATGGACAAATGTTCTAAGGATCAATGACAGAAGCTGTAAAACATCAGGCACACACTAGGCACTTAATAGCTGTTAGCTCCCTTACCACATCCTTGTGTGGATTTCCTGATTCCTTCTGGAAAATTCCTTATTCCACATTTCCATGGGTTTTTCTTTTACCCATCTTTCAATATTCTGAAATATTTTTTGAATGACCAATTGAATGAAAGGCTGATTGTCACAAATCTTTCTTTTAAATTCCCTAGGCATTTTATCTGAGCCTCTTTTATGGTGGTTTTCACTCTCTACCTTGATTACAGCAGCACAAATAGATATTCTCACCCTTATTTTGTGTTAAGTTCCAATTCCTATTGTGTATCCTCACAGCATCTAATACAGTATTTTTCAAGCAATAGATCCTGTATATATGCATGTTGAATCAGTTTTCCTGAATAGTTATTTTCTTATGTAAAACTACTGAAAAATCATTTAGATTGTGGAAAATCTATACAATTATGTCTAGAACTTTACCTAATAAAGTATATACTTTGCTAAGTCAACTAGATAGTACAGTAAAAAGATATGAATGTTCTTAATTTCTAGTTAACAAATTTATATCATTTAAACTACCTGAAATTTATTGCCTTTTTATAACTATTAGAGAATATACATGAAAAATTTCATACATATATAAAAATTGGATCTCAGAAATTTCATATACATATGAAATTTAGATCTCAGTTCAGTTGCTATTACACCCACATAATAGAAATCAAGATCACAAATCCATTATAACAATAATTTTCATATCTAATAAATGTTTCAAAAGAAAAATAATCTTTACCTTACGGTCCAAGTTATAGTGTTGATAATAAATTTAAAACATCAAAAATTACGCATTTCAGAATCGTGTTGTTTTTTTCCTTGTGAATTTTCTTTAGCAAATATGATTAATGGTTATTAGAATAATGCTCTAAAAGTGAAATCTTTATATTTTAGTTTATCATTTGAAGATTTTTCAAATAGGCTTATAGAAATTCAAACTTAAAACAAATTTTAAATCTTTATTAAAAAACATCAACTGAAAAAATTCTTGTCAGATAATTATTTATTCTTTCTGAAAATTAAAATAAAATACATAAAGCATGACCAAGATATTTCTCTGTCTTCAGCAACTCCTTTTAACTCTATCTGCAGTCCTAGTGTTTACTGGATTTCTCTTAAAGATATTTTTTAAGTGTTATTTATGTTCTTCACATAATAGGCAGGTTCGTGGTACTTGTAATCAACTCCGAAAATGCTTATTGTAACCAAGATGCAGTATTAATATTGTTTAGTTATACCTTTTGTTTTCAAATAGGATGAAACGTTGAAGAAAAAAAACTGCTTTAATTGATTAGACATTCCATAGCCATCTTAATTTCCTTTAACATTTCTTTTCTGTCTCATGGGAAATGTATGTCTGTGTTTGCCACGTCTCCACTATTTGTGGACACTGAGGCAGAAAACAAAATTAATTTTATTTTATCAGCTCCTCTACCTTTGCTGTCAATAAATTATCTCTTCTATCTCTTCCAGGGTCTGACCTCTTGCCCTTCCTACAGTTGAAAAATGTCATTGTATTTATCTTTATCATCGTCACAATTTTCCTTTTATTTGCCACCTTTTCTTTCTTATCATGTTGTACTCCCTTCACTTCATTTTATAATCTTCCACTTAATGTTTTGAATCTCATGCAACTTACCCTGCATATTCCTCTTCTTTATTCCTGATTATTTTTGCATTTTCTTGTTCATACTAATTGGCTCTATTTTTATTTCCAGTATATTTATTACTAAATGGCATTCATTGCTTTTGGGCATATATTAATTTATCTTTCAGGACTTTCCATTTGCTCCCTATGTCTTTTCTTTATATATTTCTTCTTGCAACCTCCATTTCACTTCACTTTTCTCGTATGTGTTGGTGTATTATTTTTGTTGTTGCTTTTTTAATATGCCTTCATATCTCTAATTCATGCTTCATGTATTATTAGGAAGGTTTATAAAATAAAACATTGTATGTTTTTCACAAACAGCATTAATCTGAATCATCTTAAAATAGGTTTGGATTCACTGTACTGCAATTTGTCAGCCACCTTTTTTACAGCCATGTTATAGGGTTTAACTAAATAAATAATTAGAAGCTAATTTTGCAAATTAAAAGGACTATAGATATATATTATATATATACTGACCTGAGGTCAGAGAAGGAGAGTTTATTGAAAGGTGAACAAAACAATGTAAAACTTATGATTTATTTCAAGAGAGCTATGTTTAGACCTTTTGAGGTATTTAACTGATAAAGTTACATATGTATATAAATAATATATAATTAATCTTCATACTTCTCTATGCTTTTATGCACATAATAAGGTAATACGGTAACATTTAAATCCAGATATACCTTCTCTAGGAAGACCCTTGAAAAGCAGAATATCTAATGAGGCAAGTAAAAATGTACCAAATAAATTACAGCGCCATGTGATAAATATTGTAAGATTAAATAGAATTATACTTGGCCTGTGATGGAAGCAAAGCGATACAAAGAGTGTCTTAGAAGACTCCCTGGAGTAAATGATGTCTCAGCTGAGTATCAAAGAATCACACATGCCTTGCCACCTGGAGATGAGGGGAAGGGAGTCTTTAGAGAACATATTCCACGCTGTAACTGAAAAGTGAGCTTCAATAGAAAGAATGGCAGGAAATGAAGTGAAAACTAAGCGTATGTTTGCTAAAAAAATTTGGAATTTTCCTGTAGTTCAGTGGGAGGCATTGGAGATTTTAAGCAGAGAAAAGGCATGATCGGATTTGATTTTAGAGTGAAAATTCTAGTACAGATGAAGAAACTGTGGGCTTGGAGGCACCAAGACCACTTTGGATAGTAAAATGATAACATTGATGAAATAGAATGAGGCCCCAAAGTAAAGGAGAAACTGAAAGGAATAGTCAGAAAATATGAGTCAGTTAAAGGGTTCAGTCAAGAGAACATGGGAACACCTGGGCACAGGTGCAGGCAAAAGTAAGGGAGACAACATTTTTCTGTAGAATTGAGGACCATCCACTTAATTTAAGTTAGAAAAATAAAGCTTTGAAGTGTCTGTCCATTAAGTCCAATTTCATCCAGACAGATTCTCCAATTTCCATTGACTGTTTAGTTCACTACTACCTCTTGACAGTAGTTAATGAATTACGATTAACAATTGATTGAATTAAAATATGGTCAACCAGGAAAATAAAAATAGCTAAATATTGGATTAATACTTTATTGCATAAATGGTGACACAACCAGACTTCCTAACACTCAACAAGGGAGACCCCCCCCAAAAAACAATAAAAAACATTGCACATACATTCATGCAAAATGAACACTGATACTAGTAAATTCTAAAAATGGCAGAATTTGGTTCTAAATCAAATGCAATTTCCACATTTGCATACTATGTTAGAAAGCATCTTATAACTATGTTCATAGTATATTGTTCAGTTCATTTCCATAATCTAATTCAGTGATACTTATGCTCTTCAAATAGTATTCACTGATCATATTTTATCTCTTCTTTTTCCTAAATTGTGGTTCTGTGAACTATAGACCACATTAGAGTAAGATTGTAAATATCATAAATATTATGCCAATTTCCTTAAAATGGCAAATTATGTAAAATTTATTTTCTGCTTTTTCTTAGAAGAACCAAAAGCAGATAGAGCTTTGAGCTTAAAAGTGGATTTTAATATCTTTTCAATACATAGCATAAATTTTAAAAATCCTTTAATTTGTTAAAAAATAATCATTTTGACAAGGTAATCATGTAATATAGAGCTATTGATTTTAAACAGACTTCAGTTTGGTCAACTTTCTCATCCAAACTTGCAAAATTTCCAATATAATTGCTAGTTGAATTTGTAGTAAGGCAGGTATTTGTTCCAAAGATATAATCCACTATTTATTCATGCTGTGTTAATTTATTATCAGTAAAATGATGATTGTGATATACTGAGACCATATTAGGAGCAAAGTACTCTACCAGGCACTTCACAAAGTATGTGTGATATACTGTGTAATATTTCTATGTAATACAACAGTCTTTCCGAGAACGCACGCTTATTATTATTGTCATTTTTACTATTGTTGTTACATTTTATTTCTTTATTTCCCAGAAATTGAATGTAAGGGAGGTTATGTAATTTGCCCAATATTTATCAGCTTGTAACGTAAATCCTGGATTGGAGTCCACATCAGTCTTTTTCTAAAGTCCGTGCTTATTTCCTCTGGATTATCCTGTCATAATGTGACATTAGCACTCTCATTTGCGAAGCAGTAATAGATAAATAGGGAGCGGGCCTTAAACAAAACATTTCTTATTTGGTGCAAAAGAACTACATTATTTTATGCACCAAAAAGATGAACTATATGAACCCCAAGGAATAATAACACAAGTGCCGAACAACAAATAGGACTTGTGCAAAGATATCAATTTCCCCCAGATATGTTTAACCTATGTTTTTTATTTAATATCAAATCTTTAAAAAAAGAATTTCATAAATTAATTTCTTAAGACTCAAATAGTTATACCTTGTTTTTTTACTTCTTCAGCCCACTTCATAAAGCCTGTTGTATCAAAAGCCATACTGATTAATTGTAAATACTTACAGCTTTTTAAATTATTTGATTTAGCTCTGATGTCTTATGGAATATCCTAAGAAATTTAGTGTGGCATACAGTTATTTATGAAGAAATTACATAATTAGAAGACAGCGTCTTATATGTCATTTCTAAAATTATTTGATTATATTTACTTAACCATAGTTGGAATTCTTAACTCTGACAGGTATCTGCAAAATGGGGTTTGAGTTTGTTCTAGTTATGTCCACATTTCAGAGTTACCCACAGTGACTTCAGGTTTCATTCCCCAGTGATTCCTTTCATTTATTCTTTTATCTTCTATGGCATCATGTAAACCCATATGAAAAGTTTAAAGTTTAGCTTTTTCATGTTTCAAAAGGTTATGCAAGATAAGAAGGCTTGTCTCCTTAATCATTACTTTTTTCCTCCTTTGAATGTCTTGGCCCAAAGTGCCTATCAGGATATTTGCATAATGTACCTAATTTGGGAGAATAGGTCGTTGCTGGGGACGGGGGAGTGGTTTTCATTTGTTTGTTGTCTGGTGGTTGTAGAGGTGGTGGTAGTGTTTGGCACTACAGAAACCCGTGCTAGGTCTGCTTTTGACAAAGAATGCTTTTGAATGTAGAAAGTAATTCAAATATCATTGATCCGATAGATTCTGAAAGACGTGTCACAGTAAGGATCAGTTGGTGAGGATCTCTACTCCAACAGTGAAGAAAGAGTTCTGCATATTATTCAGTGATCTCTAGAGCTTATGTGTGAGATTCCAACCTTGCATATTCTCTTTCCCTCTCTGTCTCTGTTTCTTTACACACACACACACACACACACACACACACACACACACACACATACGAGAGAAATTGCTACATTCAGAATAGATACAGATTCGGTTTGGTTTGGTTTGGTTTGTAGCAATTCAGGCACTGAGCCAAGTATTATATTCTTCTTTGGTTTTGGTTTTGGTTTTATCAAGGCTAGCTTAATACCAGTACAAGGATCAGTGTAGTCTCAATCTTAATTTTGGAATCCTGTTAGGTCTATTAAAGGTAGGGCTTCAAACCACTGTTTTGAGAAATTTCTCCTTGATTGAAACATTTTATAATCCTGATGATCTACTCTTAAGCAATCATTTATCTGTGCTACCAGTGCTGAAGACATCAATGAAAGCTTTCAATTTATGTATCCCATTACTATGAATGTGTTCAGAAATGACTTAATGGTTTATTCCTTAACTCAAACAGTTTATTTCTTTGATTTTCATAAAAATGTCATTAGTCTCTCAAAAATAAAAACCAAGTATTCTGTTTCACTAATACCACCACAGCTTTTAGCTAACTCATATATTTGTATGTGTATATAAATTCAAAATTCAAAAACTATTTGTAGATGAATTAAGATGAAATAAAGAAATAATGAAGACACCACATTACCTTAGGTTTTTGGGTAAATTCTTATATAAACTTCAGGTTACACATTCCAAATGGACTTGGAATTTTTTTTTTTTTTTTTTTTTTTTTTTTGCGGTATGCGGGCCTCTCACTGTTGTGGCCTCTCGCGTTGCGGAGCACAGGCTCCGGACGCGCAGGCTCAGCGGCCATGGCTCACGGGCCCCGCTGCTCCGCGGCATGTGGGATCCTCCCGGATCGGGGCACGAACCCGTGTCCCCTGCATCGGCAGGCGGACTCTCAACCACTGCGCCAACAGGGAAGCCTGGAAATTTTTTAATTGTTGTAAAAGTTAGAAGAGTCTTTCTTTACTATTTTTGTTACATAATTTTATTAAGAGTTTGATGAGTGATAGGAATACTTGCCTCAGAAAAAAATTGCACGTGAGCAGTTTCAAAGTACGGAATTTGTGAAGATCATTCATGGGGCTCCTTAGAGTCTTTGATTCCAGTGTTATATCAGTCAACATTTATTAAACTTCTACCATATTAAACAATTTTTAAGAGAGTCCGAAAAGTGTGATGCACAAAAACAAATGACATGGTCTCAGGATTAAATAAAGGCTATGCTATTGAGGAAAATTCACACATGAGAGAACAATTATATTAAATAGATAGATAAGATAGGACTGATAGGTAAAAATAGCACATACACGGTATTTGGTGTATGCCAGACAATTTTATTATTCCTTTTATATATTTACTCATCTCATTCAACAATTTTATTATTCCTTTTATATATTTACTCATCTCATCCTCAGGACCTTATTAGTTAGGTACTGCTATTTTATCCTCTTTATAGATGAGGAGATTGAGGCACAGAATGGTGATGAAACTTGCCTAAGATAACACGAGTACTGAGAGGGAGAACCAGGAATCAAAACCAGGTAGTGTGTTTCAAGAATCCATGCTCTTAGCCATTACATTTGCTGTCTTTCATAAAAATATAACAATTATTAGAGCGACGTGGGATGATAAGATGAAAGAGCAATCAATTTTGTTGATAGTCTAGGAAAAGTCTCAGAGAAGCACATCAAATTTGAGTTGAGCATTGAAGGAGTAGAAGATATATAGCAGGTAGTTTTGCGTGATTTCTCCTTAAATAAAAATATGATTCACCATGCTTAGTTTCATATTAACAAAGTTCCTTGTTTTTTAATGAAAAAGTAAAACATAATAATAATTGAGTTACTCATGAACAAGAAAGCCCAGATAGATGAAACATTCTTTGGACCTAGCAAAGCTGCAAATCCATTTTACTAAGGTTAAACTGTTATCAGAATCATGGTTAGCTCTTAAAAATAGGTGCATAACAACAAATCCCAAATGTTGTATATCTATGAGGTAAAATTATCCTGTTAATCACATCTAGCTGGATTTGTAATTTTGTTACTTCTCAAACAATTGGCAAAGGGCCCTGGAAATTAAGTTGTTGAAAGCTATTATAATGGATGAAATAAAAGCCAGTGGGTAAGAAAGAACATATTTCCTAAAAGGGAACATATTGCTTATTTCTTACTTTTAAAAAATAGGATATAAAAATATTGTAAGTGGATTATGGGATGTTGTTACTGGAATGTGCCTCTTTCACGTAGCGCCACTATTTGCCATCATTAGTAGATCCCTACTCTTGCCAACCTCCCACCCCACTTCTTCCCCACTGGGCTCCACCCTGCCTGACTCTCTACAATGATGATTCGTTCTTTGATTCATCTTCAGGCTGCAGTGGTAGCTTTCACACGCCCCAACTGGAGAGTCTGCCCTGTGGCCACAATAGCTACTCATTGAAGGAGCTGTTTTCCCAAAGCAGACTAATGACTTCTCTAGGACAAGTACAATGCTTTTTCCATTTGCATAATCTCAGAATTTGACACTGTTAATAACATGTGCCAAAACAATTGATCAATTAAAGGAAGAGAAGAGTGAATAGTCGAAGGCCATCACAGCTTCACTACAAGAAAGAATCACTAGAGGGATCTAAATTTATAAAATAACACAATGAACAAAAACAACAGGTTGGACAGAAAGGAAATTGGGCTAGATGTTTTGATTAGGATGTGGACCTTAAAATGTATTCTAAGTTAATTTTCTGATAAGACAGGTAGTGATATATGACATAATTTATATTTTTTTAAAAAACCAAATGCTTTTTTAGCTTAAAGGCAAACATTCAGAATGGTTACACTAAAATGTGTGTTACTACTAATAATTGTATTATTAAAACGATGCTAGAATCAGAACTCTCTACCTACTGGTCTTTGGAAATGTCATTGGCCTCTTTCCCTCTCTTCACCTCCCATCCTGCCATTTCTCCCTAGGGCCCTACTAAATATAAGTTTCCCAAATTCTTTTTTTGTGACTTTTAGTGGTCTGAAAGTAAGTAATCTGATTGGTGATGAAAATTCAGAACAACATAGCCCAAATACCCTGGGAATCAGAGTTCTGCCAAGCACTTATGAACTAAGAAAAATATACTCTCTTGCACATGTGGAATGTTGTGGAGGAAACCCTGCAGCTCACTGGGTGTTAGAACAACAGTGCAAGAGTGTCCAGTGGTGACACGCATAAAGACATGACCTCCCTGGGAGCTCCAGTGATTTAGAAATGAAATCTTAGACTGCTCTGTGAAAGTTGAAGATGCTGTTTTTTTAGCAAAGCATGGAAATTGTATAGGTTTAAGGTAAAGACAGCAAGCTCACCGATAACACTGCCATGGTTAAGTGTTCCTACTGAAAGCTTCTATCAACACTCAGGCTCTAAAGAGTTCATTCTGGAAGCCAAGAACAGTGAAATGCCAACTAAGAACCCAACTTCTCCAAACATTCATTAAATGGATTTTATTTTTCTTGTTGATGGTTGCTTGGAGCGAGGAGTGCTTTAGCAAAGAGCAAACCCTGCTCTAAAGAAAATGTGTTGACAAATAACAACAGAACAAGTTCACATTTTTAAATGCATTATGCAAAGAGAAAAACCAACAAACACATACCTACTATGGCCTACAGTGCGTATGCATTCATTCTCATCTCTAATATCTTCAGCCTCTACATTTTCCAGTCGGTACAATGAGAACTGATTTTTAGAATCGTGACTGCTGGGTACAGTAAGTTTCTTACCATTACAGATACATTGCATTGTGCAACCCTTCAGAATGCTAAAAGTAGAGAGAGGAACTAAAACATTTTAAAGATAAATTTAAATTATAAGACAGAAAGTAGAGAACTTTTCATTAACAGTGAGCTAATCAGGAAAATCAATTAACCAAAATTCCTCATTGCCAGAACACTCTATATAAGTTTGTAAATTTCGATTTTACTTAACTTGGATTGTTTGTAGCCTGTCGATGATGTTTCCTGAAGTGTTCAAGTCTATCAATCAGCACTGATAGAATTCACTCATTGACACCTACTCTGTCTGGCAGGGGTGAGGTATGTGTGGGGAACAGAACTTCTAAAATCATGATCCTGACCATGAGGAGGGCTTTCTAGGCTATGGGCTAAGGGGATTTATTTTGATTAACTTCAGATGTCTATATGGTAAGCCTGAGAAAACATAGAATAAAATTCAGGACTTAAAATGTAGCATGGAGGCTGACACTAAGCATTAGAAAATCTGATCTTCACTAGATTGCTTTTAAAGGGTATTCCATAGGACATCTATCACTAATATTGTAATATTTTAACATTCTAATTTAATTGAATAAAAATTAGAACTTTACTTCCCATTTTCTTCTAGCTACAATTTTCTCACTTTATATTTCTTTTTGAGCTTATAAAAAAGATAAAACTGATCTAAGTGCCAATTGAATATTTTGAAATGTTGAATATTTAATTTGATCAAACATACTTGCCCACTCTTCAAAAGCATTCTTTCTTTGCTTTTTAGATTACACATATATGCATAAAGGTCAGGTTGTCATCCCCCAATACTGTGTTTTATATTGTTGGTAGTGGTAAATATTTTCTTGTAATCTCTTTTAAATATTTTGCTCTGGAAGTAATAAACTGAAGAATATCAATCCATTTGCCTGGAATTAAAATGAGGCTGTGCTCCCTTATTGAGGAAGTATAAGCTTTGGATTCGGTTTACAAATGGCATATATGGATTACTTTCCCCAACATCTAATAAAATTTTCAAAGACAGAATAATTTTAATAAACCGTGTCTCAAAACATTTGGGTAAAATTATAATCCTGTAAAGAGTAAATACGTTTTTTAATGTATAGTCAATATTTACCTAATGAAGTTATATACAGTACAATAGATTTTAATGTAGGAAGAAATGTTAGTGATCATTTATTCTAGTTTCTTGTTCCAATTAACATATTTTTTAAAAAACCTCCTTCTAGAATATTGAGGAACAAAGGATTTTTAGCACATTTCCAGTAATTTTATTTTCATGATTAAGAAAAATATTATTTCATAATGTGATTACTTTAGAAAAATTGGAGAAAAAAATACAAATAACTATTTCCAAAGTATTTATTATTAAATATATTAAAAAATAGAGTTATGTATTTACTTTCCACATTTATTTTTCTTTACATATGTATTTTTTATTTTATAAATTGGGATCCTATAGATAATTTTGTTTTCTGATTTTCTTTTATTAAATTTAGAGTGGGAAAGTTCCAAGTCACTAAATAATTTTTGAAAAGTAATTTAATGGCTACATAGTTTTATGATAATTAATATTACTAATGCAATGTAAAAGAGGTTTGAATTGGAATTTTTTCTATTAAGGTTAAAGCAGTAAATTAGAAAGGTATTAGTAGTAAAAAATATATATTATAGAACATATGAACTTCAGAACTTTTCCATTCATGATTTTAGGACACTGACATTTCAGTCTTCTGAGAGAAGATTTTTCTTGAAGACTGCTTCCTTGAATGATGTTCATAAGTAGCCTTTTTAATACATAGTCTAAATCTCTACCTGGTACCTTTCCCTTTACAACAAACATACCAAAATATTATCTTCAGTTAAACATTAATAATTAATTTAATATACTTAATATGTCATAATACTTAATAAGTACATAATTCTAGCTTTAGAAATAGCCTTTGGAGACAAATGCAGAAAGGAAAACAAGCAAACAAATATTATACTTACTGAGATTTATTAAAGTGTTGAAGTTTACCCTGAAATTTGGATTTGTGTGTGTGGCTTTGGGGTTTCAACTCAGCAAAGCAGGTTATCTGATAATAGTAACTAAAGCGATTAGCATACGTGAAAATGAGATCATAAAGCACAATTTCTAAGATCTTTTAGAAATAACTTGTGGGTGATTGGAAGTTCAAAGCCATTCTTGAGCCTGGAGATACTAAACAGTTTATTAAACAGATATTAAAGTATTTCTAAAATTTTAAGAAATTAAGATATTTTTCTATAAATCTGGTCTTGCATTAAGGCTAATATTATCCGTGTTACCTCTTGGCGTATTGAGGTCAATTCTCAGTTATCTATCCAACATGGTAACACAGTGAATCAAACTAATTATCCTTCCTATTCTGAACTCCTTCACTGATAACAGGGATAGTTTATAAAAGAGCCATAGTCACCCTTAGCACCTTAGAGAGAAGGATATAATCAAAGTCAATGAAAACCTCAGATACTCAAAAGTATCATTTTAGCTAGCTTTTTCAACATCTTCCTATACACCATCCTCTAACAGTTCTGCTAAAACATTGATTGATGTGTTTTATCTTCTTTACTCTCCATTGCCACCCTCTAGCAGAGATTCTAGGGAGGGAAGAAATGCCCTAGAGACCGGTTGCTTGAGGGAAATGGAAAAGTCAAGGACTTGAATTATATCCACAGACTGGATAATCAATCTCGGAAGTATTGAAAGTTGACTGTACAGGAAAAGTACACTAGATAATCTATAAAGGTAACTGTTTGTAATTCGGAGAATTAAAAATATTGAAGAGAATAGGCACACTATTTGGTGGTACATGTAATGAACCTTGGAACCATGAAGTTGTTGATTTATTTATTTTTTTTTAATGAAATGGAGATTCAAAAATTACCAAGTTAGGGTACCTTCAGTGAATTGTCTTGGAAGTTTAAATTTCCAAATATGTGTAGGTTAAAAGCAAAGAAGATTGTGTTATATGCATACAGGTCTTCTAGGTACATACTAAAGGATAAATTGAAGCGAGGGTTGAGAACTCAGTCTGTGCACAATGCCACAAGTAAATTATCCTCCAAGCACACACCTTACCTGTTGGTGCTGATCATTGCTACAGTTGAATTCATAGTGAAATGATCCACACTGACCATTAAAAAAGCCATTTCCAGACATTGAAGTTTCAATGTGGCAGTTTACAAAATTATCTTTTTAGCTTCGTCAAAACCCATCTGAATTTCCTAGTTTGAATCTTCATTGCTTTTGTCTTCTGCAAAGACAATATTGTCAACTTTAGAGAGGGGTGAGCAACCAAAAATTGTTATGAAAATTCAATTGAAAATCAAGTTTAAATGACAAGACTTGCCTCTTTGTAATAAATACATGCACTTCAAAATGCTTTAGTAGGAAAAAAGAATGGCCTTTTTTTTTTTTTTCAAAGAAGTGAAGATACAATACAGATAGATTTTAAAGAGGGTTCTTATTCCACATCCATTAAACAGATATTTATTGTGCCAGGAACTGGATGCTTATTTGCAATTCTCAAAATATGTAGTGGAATAGCACAAGAAGAACAAAATTGCCCATTTTCGCAAATACCTACTTTATGCACATTACACTAGGCACTTTGCAAAGAAAAGGGTAAAGGAAGGAATGAGGATAAATACATCAGACCTCTGGTTACAGCCTTTGAGCAGATCTAATCTAATTGGAGACTTGAATATGCATGTGAGCATAGGCAAAACAGATTAAGTAGATTAATAAGGAGTACTAATATATTATAATGATATGTTAGTACTCTGCTTCTTATTAGTCTCCTACTTAATCTACTCTGTTTAAAGTAACAATGTAGTATAGTGGAAAGAATGTTACTTTGTGTTTTCCATTCCTGGATCTATTGCAAACATTTGGGCTGACTATGGGCCAGTCACTTAATAACAAGAATAATACTTACCATTGATTTGATTGCTTGGGTGCTTAACATACATTGTTTCATTCAGTCCTCACATCTACCCTATGATGTCTATATCTCTCTCACAATACAAGTGACTGTACGTCTAGTTTGTCAGAAATAGCCCTGCTTTTATCCCCACTGTCCCAGCATACTTATTATCAGTGTCCCCCTTTCCCCTTCAAGAGTGTCCCTGTTTGGATGATATATTAATTTGCCCCCATGTAATGAGAAATTTGATAGTCCCAATCGAGCAAGTAGTGGAGCCAGGTTTGATCCAAGGCTGTTGATAGCCAAAGCCCATATACATAACTCTCTGTGTTCCCTCTGGTTAAATAGTTCCACTTGTTCTTTGTGTATAAATAAAATTAAGCCATTAAAGTAAATGATCTCCAGGATTCCTTCCATCGCTAAACTCTAAAATGCTAACTACAAAGAGACAAAATATGTGGTCTCATGATACTGGGATTCAGACTTAACACCAGGGTTAGCAAACAGAATTGAGAAACAGTGAAGGAAAGAAGGGGAAAGAGAATGGAAGATTTAACACATTGCCTGGTTCATAATATAAGTGTAGTTCTGAAAGATTAAAAAGCTAGTCTCTCTTACTAATTGTGCATGGCAAACAGATGACCCTTGACATAAATTAGGGGGAGCTGTATCTTTTCATATCTATTAAGAGCATGGAATGATGCTTGGTCCTTATATTTTTAAAGTACTTGCATATTGTTTTAGGTAGTTCTTTCACTTACTTAAGTCCAATTCTAGTTTATAATATTATGAGATCTTCATTCAAATTCTTTATTTCACAGAATACGATATTGCCTACAAAGAATTGTTTGGCATTCTCCCCAGATAATTATATTTTCCTGGGAAAAGTTGATGCATTCCTGACAGCTTTGACTTCTCATATTCCCTTCTTTATTCTCATCTTATTGGATGCTTGCCATCAATACTAAATTGTCTTAATCCCAATTTTTCCACCTATTGCTGCTTTTGCAGTTGGCACTGATTCTTATGCCCCTAGAAAAGGTACTTGTGTGGCAAAAGATTGAAAAAAAATTGGCAGTTGCTGTCAGGGTTAATGTAGAAAAATAAATCTCTTATATTGCCAGTTTGGATTTACTTTTCATTTTTAATGGCCCCAACAGATGTTGGAGGAATCCTCTACTTCCTGCACTCTTCCATTTTTACAGCTGGTACTGCTTGACTGGTTCTTGACTTTGGGGGAGCAGTTCCTGGGTGTTTACACAGTGATTTACAGACACCCTCTCACTACAGACTCTGACCAACCTCTAGCTTTCTTTCACCGTTTTCCCTGAAACTGACTTGATACCACCGTTACTCAGTTTCTCACCAGGTTTCCCCATCTCAGTGTTTCCTAGCAATTGTTTCTTTCCCTATTGTGTCACATTTTGAAATGTTTGGACCATTAGGTAAAAGGCATAAAGAGGAAAAAGTACAAATAAGAGGAGATTTTTCAACTTAACAAATGAGGCAGTCCATCTTTTTTGGTATCTTCTTTGGTATCTTTTCCTCATTTTTTACAAAAGTGCTTCTGACAGTTTGCATTTGGGTAGTTCACTCCTTTAGGACTTTTCCCTTTCCTTTCCTTTCCTTTTCTTTCTCTATAATTTTCTTTTCTCTTCTTTTCTGAAATATTAGCCTCAGTGGCACTAGTTTCACCAACTGTATTCATTTGCTAGGGCTGCCATTACAAAATACCACAAGCTGATGGCTTAAAACAACAGCAACTTAATGTCTCACAGTTCTGGAGGGTAGAAGTCTGAAGTCATGGTGTCATCAGGACCATGGTCACTGTGAAACCTGAAAGAATCCTTCTTTACCTCTGGTGGATTGCTAGCAATCTTGGACCTTTCTTGACTTGTAGTGGCATAACTCAAATCTCTGCCTTCATTGTCACCTGACATTCTCCCTGTGTTTCTTTACATAGTCTTCCCTCTCTGTGTTTGTCTCTGTGTCTAAATTTCTCCTTTTTATAAGGACACCAGTCATATTGGATCAGGACCCACCCTCATGACCTCATTTTTAACTTGATTATCTCTGTAAAGACCCTATTTTCAAATAAGGTCATATTTTGAGGTACTGGGGTTACGACGTCAACATATCTTATTGGGGGGGCCTGATTCAACTCACAACACCAACTAAGAACAGAATTCTCCCCCTCGCTTTCTTCCAAAGGAAATGTTGACAGCCTTTAGCAACTGGTAGGATCCTGCAAGGCTGAAAGTGCCATTCAGGGCTACTCTCTTGTCTGTGACTTCTTTGCACTGTTCCCTTGCTCTCTTGGTTTGAGGGTTTCTATGGAAAAGGCAGAATCAGATACAAAAGACTGAGGAAAAAGCATTGCTTAACCTTTCCATTCTTTTAATAATCTTTATAAGTAACCCTTTTATGTAGTATATAAAAATTGTTTGGTAATCATCCTGACTCGAGAAAAGAAAAGCTAAGCTACACAGCATCGTGGGAAAGAAAATTATCAAGTATCAGTAACACCAGCCATGGTTTTATTTTCCTTCACAAATTTTATTACTTAGATATGTATCAAGATTGCTGAGGATTCCAAAGAAGATTATCAACCCACAGTTTTAATGCCTTGTTCCAGTAATCAATGAAACCATTTTAAATACTTTTGAATTATGCTAGGGAGAGAAAAAGGAGAGAACACATTTAAAATATATAAAGCCATTTCAAACCCGAACTACTGGAGTATTTGCCTAAAAATCCTTCGAAGTTTTCTTCTGATGATAAATAATTTGTGACTGTCATTGTGGCCTCTATTAACTTTTTAATTTTCTTCTGGAAAATTGAAGAAAATAAAATATTTTACTCAAGCAGGTATCTTGGCTCATTTAAATAGCAGTAATGTGGCAATGCTTTTCTTTGAATGTATCTTTAATTAAAATTATGGATAGCTATCAATGAATAAGGTATTCTTGAGGTTAGTAATAACATTAAAATATTTAATGTCAAAAAAGAATTATATTTGCAAATCCCCTATTGCTAATAATACAGCTATAACCCTATACCAGATCCAAACCTGCTCTCTTGGAAGTGCTTTTTAAAAAGTAATTATGACAAACATGGGAAGTATAGAAAATAATTTGTCACATATTCCATATTCAGCCAAATTCTTGCAGTTCTCAAGCAATTCTCCACTGTGTTCATTTGATTAAAAAAAAAGAAAAAGTTGATTCAGGAAACTGTAGAGAAAAAAGTTAAGCCAGTTGTTCAGACAAAACCAGTAATTATGTGTCTAAATTATTTTGCCTCCTAATTCATTTGCTTTGACATCACACAGACCTAGTCTTATTCACATATGGTAGCTGGTACAAGACCGCCGGGGTATTATGCAGTGAGTTACTAAACAAGTTACATTGAGCAAACCTGATGAAATCAGGAATCTAGGGGCAGGACTTACGAGACTGTGTCTTGGAGTGAATGATGAAATTTTTACAGCAGCATTAAAGAAAGGGAAAGGTATTGATTGGAGAGGAAACTAAAATTGACAGCCACCTGCATGCTCTTCTGGGGTCACCCTGTGAAGTCCTTGTCATCCTCATGAGGCAGAGAAAAGTCATCATTAGGCTTCCTGGGGTAATTCAACCTTGCAGATGACTATGCTTTCACTTGGAAATAGTTTCACAGTATGTAAGTGAAAAATACAAATTTTATTTTAGAATTTTATTTTAAAATTTTCAGAACATTTAAACACACGGGTTTTGATTTATTTTTTCTGTTCGTTGATTTTTCATGGAGTTGATGGAGATAAAAAGATCAGCTTGGCAGCTTGCTGGCATGGAACTGGAGTGTTTAGGGTTTGTTTTGCCTCTTTGCAAGATTGGTCCACAAGAACTTTAAAAGGAGAAAAAGACGATGCAAATTAAGTACGTTAGAAACGTATGTCCCATCTGTTTTTATTTCATTTTTAGAATAAGGTTTTCATACCTTCTTTTATTTTTATATTCTATGATACCACACTATAATGTTGGCCACCTCAGAGACAAACTAAATTAGCTATCCTGACCATATGGAAAGGAAAAGCTTTACCAGCTAAAGAAACAAATTTAACTCAGGCAAAAAGGCCTATGTGTTTTAGAGTTTTTAAAAAAATACTGTTAAGTGCATAGTAGGGGAATGTAACCCACCTGCATAAGTAAAATTTGAAAAAAAGTTTGGGTATGCCAAAATAGCTTTCTCTTTTCCTGGCGTCATTCAGGAATCACCCATATTTGAAGCATATTTCTGTTTATTTGTATCTGGATTTATTTGTAAGTAAACGTAATCAAAGGCATGAAGGCCCCTTGAAAGGCCATCCACTCCTTCTTTCTGCCTCCAAGTTTAATTAAATCTAACCTGCCTAAGTATACCTTATCCCACTATGAAGAAAAGCTTCAAAACTCTCCAGAGAACAAAACTTTTCCCCTACTGTCTATTCTTTGGAAAAATTGAAGAAGGCGTGCCTTTATAGAAAAAGATTTTATTTCATTCTACAAATGCCCATAGTGTAAAACATTTGATAGAAGCCCTAGGCTACCATTTTATTTACCTGGAGAGAAGCTTCTCATAAATTCACTATGTTAAATTGATGGCTGCTTCAGAAATCTCTCAATTTTAGGTTTTTATGTAGACCACAGTGAAGGAATGGAACTCACAGAGGTCGAGCATGTGTTTTCTAACCACACAGAGCAGCGGAGTGTCAGCCTGAT
The DNA here is from genome assembly GCF_002837175.3 of Physeter macrocephalus. Taxonomy (NCBI): domain Eukaryota; kingdom Metazoa; phylum Chordata; class Mammalia; order Artiodactyla; family Physeteridae; genus Physeter; species Physeter macrocephalus. Next base: position 50,491,832 of record NC_041215.1, read on the forward strand.
CCAGAAGACTTCATATTGACATGTGCAGTTATTTACAGTGATTAAGAACATCAGGTTTTATGCACAACCCATGAAGACAAGATAAAAAGATTGGTAGAGAAGCTTCGTCTAAAAGAGGGTCAACTGAAGTGTTTGCTGTCACCTGACTGTAACTCTCAGCAAGGCCAAGCTAGGGCCACTCGACTTCTAGAGGACTGAAGTTAAAATTCACTTTATTTCATCAAAATAATAGCTAAACTTATAAGTGAAGGCATATGTTTTGAGAGTTTTTCTGTAGACGTTGGAATGGCTTTTTTTTCTGGACATTCCTACCAGCAGGCATTTCACCAAATGCACACTGATTACTAAAATTACCTGAATGTATTCAAGATGTGTCTCAGTATTTTTTCGGTACTAAAGGGGGTGAAATTACGGTAATAGTTCCCTTTCTCAAATCATGGGGCAGTCAGTGTAACCATTAGCTAGCCTGCAAGATAACTTTCCAACTCAGACACTTAACTAGTAGAAGATTTCTGAAGTGCGCTGTAGTTCTCCTAAACTAAAGTTATTAATTTGCACCAGATGAAATGGACTAATCAAGCAAAAGTAATTTAGGGGGCTTCCCTGGTGGCGCACTGGTTGAGAGTCCGCCTGCCGATGCAGGGGACACGGGTTCATGCCCCGGTCCGGGAAGATCCCACATGCCGCGGAGCGGCTGGGCCCGTGAGCCATGGCCGCTGAGCCTGCGCGTCCGGAGCCTGTGCTCCGCAACGGGAGAGGCCACAGCAGTGAGGCCCGCGTACCGCAAAAAAAAAAAAAAAAAAAAACCAAGTAATTTTGGTTTAGAAGATGTGAAGTCTACATATTGATCTAGCTATTTTGGGTTTTCCGATTAATACTTGTATTAATGTTGATACCAGAAGAGACAGATAAGCAACAGAAAAAGGGCCATCTCAGGCCCAGCATTGGTCTTTGACAGTGGAACATAGTGTTAATGCTCTGAGCTACTTAAATAAATACGTCCTCTCTTTTGTTTCCTGGGACTTCTTAATGTTCATACTCAACTAGTATTGTCTAGTTTATGGCCAAGCATAAAAAAAAATAAATGGTTTCCTTGAAACATCCATGATGTAATTCACATTATCAATGAAGAGAGGAAATTCAGATGAATTCTGCTTGAGGTATATTACAACCTGAAACCACTCAGCCACCAACATAGCGTTGATAGATTATCTGAGTATTGTCAGGTGGGATATTACTAAGCAGACAAAAAATGGCCATGGGTTTTTCCAAAGAAGAGGATTGTTAAAAATCTATATAGGCTGAATGTGTTAGGTGTATCACTCTGATCTAGAAAAATGACTTATGTGTCAAAAAAAATTTTTCTTTGTTTTAACTTAGAGCTTGTTTTACTGTTAAGGAATGAAGTTTTTGCAAAGCCCACTGAAAGGAAACAAAAAAGAGAAAGTACAACTTTTCCTGGATTAAAAGGAGGGGGGGGAAAATCAATGCTTACTGAAGACAATTGTTCGAGAAGTTCTCTTATAAATACACAGTAAGACTGGTCTTCAGGTAACATGAAAGGAAAATACGTGGAAGGAATAGACAGGGTCCTTTGTATATTTATTGTTTTCCATGTGTCCAAAAAAGACTATCAGAAAAAAAATTCTGGAAAGATGTTTTGTGTAGACATTTATTTTTGTTCAAAATGGCCAAGTTGGCTTTTAATTTTGCATAGAGAGTATCTGTTTCAGAGCACAAGTCCATACAAAACAGCCTATTTTACCATATAATGTTTCATTGAAAACAGTTTAAAAACATTAATCAATAGGAAAAAACATGATGAAAAGGAGTAACATAGGAACTATACATTTTTATAATAGTGGAATTTTGCCAGTTTAACTAAGGGAATTGAGGAATATCAATGAATGTTGAATGAATGTGATTTTTACGTAAGTGTTCTTCACACACACTAACAGTTGGCAACAGTTTTGAACAATTAAACAGAATTCAAGAGTCCCAACTGTGGGTTTTCTTTCCCATTTTTCACTAGATCTTATTTTTGATGAGTGAATACTTAAAGAGAATAATGATTACGTGGCAATAATATTGATAATGTAATATTACCTTACATTATTGATAATTATACCAATTACTGAGCACCCACTATGAGCCAGGTCTTATTCTCTGCTGTTTATACATTTATTAATCCACAGAATTCAAAAAATAACTTGACATTTTATTATCATTGACATTTTACAGGTGAAGACGCTGACACACAGAACTTGCCTAAGCTCATAAAGCTGGTACACTACTAATCACCCTGTGTGAACCATGCACTGTGCTGGGCCACGGGGATAAAAAAGAATAAAATGCAGTACTGAATCTTTCCAAAATAGAGGAAACAAACAAACAAACAAAAAACGCTATTAATTCTTATTATAAAAAATGGGAAAAAAATTGTTGAGTTCTTAACTGCCACGCCATTCCCTTGCCTCTATCCTTATCATGGGGTGTGAGAATATACATACGCACATACACAATGATAAATACATATTCATAAGATATTTTAAACAGTCTCACTTAAGTGCCTCAATGATTAGCTAACATTTTTCCTATTCTTTCTGAAATGTACTGATGTCAACACCATGCTAAATGCTCACAGGTAATATTCCACTTTCTGGTATGCCTGTACTATTTTGTGCCTAACGGTTGAGTAGGGTGCTTTTGGAGAAAACTTTTCATTTTTTTCCAAAACTATTTACATCATTTTTATGTATAGAAATACATAACTTAATTCAATATTATGTGAACTGATGACATAAAAATGATCAAAGAAAGGAAGCTATTGTTTGTATGAAACCGAAGATGAATGCTTTGGAAAGACTTGATAAGGGAATTGTTAAAAGAAATTGTTCCAAATCAGGTATAGACAAGACAACTGCAAAAAGTTGACAAAAATTCCGGAAAGATTCTGAACTTAGCTTATTTTGCATGTATCACTGAATTTGCACTCTACATCAAAGAAACAAAAAATTGAAATTCTATATGTATTACAGACAGGTTTATGGAAGAGAGCATGAAACCCAAACTTTGACCCTCAAACAAAGAAAAACTTTGACCCTATATAAAATATATATTTGTTTTAAATTTAATTAATTGGTTTAGGTAGGTATTGTATATATAATTCTATAATAATTCCTCACTTAACTTTTTAAATTACTCATTAAGTATTGGTCCAGATTGCTTCAGATAAGAATATTTCTATGATTATTAGATCTAAATTCTTTACTTTTTCTGTTAATTTGTAATTTAATGTATGTTATGTTCAATGTAGAGTAAGAACAATCAGATTTTTCACAAAAGCCTCTGCCATTTGGAGAACTTTTTTAAAGGTTTAATTTGATTATGTTATAATGAAATTAAGGCACCTGTATGGATACTAGTAAACCTCTAGTTTATTTTATGACATGCCAAATGAAGAATTTGCCTTTCTAAAAAAAAAATTTGGTAAACTAGTAGTTTAGAGGGCTTCAGGCTAGGTAGTCCTATAAAAGTATCTAAGTAGACTGAGATATTTTCCCATATGCCTCACTAGTTTCAGTTTTTAAAAAGAACATCTTGAAATATGTATTTTCCTGCTTTTTTAAAAAACTAAGGCATTACTTATTTTTGAAAACTATGTTCAGTATGTTTTTGAAACACAAACAAGATTTTGTATCTGGTGCATTTACTAATAATAAGCCCAGGTCTGCACCAGATGGGCAGGTGAAAATATGATTATGAGGTGTATGGAGATAGTTCCATTTCTAGGATACATGACTCTCCAGGTTATTTGTGCATCTGTTATGTTTATCAATTCACCTTACAATTATCCTTAGGTGTACTTAAAGAGGCAATCTTACACTACGAAAGGTCTCTAGAAGAGGAAACGTTCCTTCTTTTAACACAATTACAATAAATGATTCTCCTTGTTTCATAACAATCAAATAAATAGAAAGATGTCAGCATTTTTCCCTGGCAGGTTTAGAAGTTTGATGCTGAAATATTGGATAGTGCACGTGGAACAAGACTAAAGTGAGTTTGCTCTTTAGTAGATAGATGCAAATTGAGTCATAGGGTATACTTTGCTGCATCATGGCTTTGGGAATAACACATAGGGCAGACAAAGCCAAACCCCATCCAGGTGGTTGAACTCCCCACATATTCATTTGGACTGAAACTTTCAAGTGTCAGGTGCCTGGAGAGCTCATTTAATGAAAGGGTTATCTCTGCCAACCAGTCAGTAGTTGATTTTTTTTTTCACCAGAAGTTGTGAAATATTATTTATGTATGTAGTAGACAGGTGCTTCCTGCCGTTGTTGTTTACTTGTGGGTTTGGGCAAATTTCCTCTTTTCCAAAAAGCAAGTTTTCCATAAAAGCAACTTCGCAACAGCCTTGCTCCTTTTGTTTGGTACCCCAGGCAAAGAGCTTTTCATGGCACTGAAATCATTCTCATTTAAAAATGGGAGCTCAGATGAACCAGTTCTTTATTGAAAATACAAAAAAAAAAAAGGCAGTAAGGTATCCTTGGTTAACTTTTTAGTTATTTAAAAGTAGCTTGTTGAAGATTGAATATTTCTATGTTTCACTAGAGCCTTTAAATATAAAAGAGATATGAGACTATATCTGACACCATCAGGCATATTATATTAAAATTTATGAACAACTTCATCAAAAACCACTTTCCCTCTCCTGCATAGAGACAGATTTGTTCTGACATAAACGTTACATGGCTGGTTGCAGCCTCAGATTAATGCGAAGACCCTGGCGATTCCTTTTAGACGTTATTTTATGAAATAATACCTGTCAGCTGCTGCCTGATCCTAGAAAAGGGGGCAGGTTTTCCAGGTCATATTGCCATCTGTCAGCTAAAGCTCATCTGTCCCTCTACATTACCACCTGATCTGTGCTAACAGGCCTCACAGGGAGGCCTGCTTCATTGGCCCAGTGGGAACCTGGGAAAGAGACTGTGTGAGGACATCACCTGTGATGCTGAGATTTAATTATCGCTGAAGTGATGAAGATGTGCAGGCAGATTGCAATGCTTTTGAATAAATTCATGGAGCGGGATGTGCTGTGCCCCTCTCCCTGCTTACCCCTCCTTTCACTTCCCCCACTTTACCCCAACCCTCAGCCTGGTGTGCTCACAGGTTCCAGCAGAAGCTTTCAGATTCACCCTTAGATATTTACAAGTACACCCTTGAAAAAACGCACGCATTCTAGCAGAGGCACATGGGCACAAACACGCAAACACAACTAAATATGACCGCTAAAGTATCAACCTGAAATGAAAGAACAAACCTTGTAGTTGGGAGGAAATCTGCCTCAGCTTTTTATAGCAAACCTGATTATTTTCTGCCAAAGTTCCTTGTTATCAAATTTTAAAGCTGTATTGATTGTTGCTGACTTGAAAATCAGATTTCATTGTGGTGCTGGGCTTTTACCTACGGTTTTACTCAGTCTGTGGTAACACCAGCACAGAGTTACCTGAGGTCTCCTGTGGAGACTTAATGTGAGGGTTCACAGTGGAGGGGGGAGTGTGGTAGAATACAAAGGTAAAGAAGGCCATACAAAGCCCCCCGACACCCTGGGACGGTGGACTCCCTCATGATTTCTGAATCAATACCCTGCACAAAAGTTATTACAGGTCCAGGCCTTTTTGCCTTCAAAGCTGCTTAGGCCATATGTGGCATTAATTCCCTCCTGTACAAAAATGTAGTTGATAATCACCTGGCTGAGGAAAGGACTTAGGGCTAGAACAGCAGATTTCCTCACAGATTACGGAATAAAACCTAGTTTCTTGGGATAAATCGGGATAATTGTAGTGAAATATGTTACCCCTGTTGATTCCTGCCCATGTGATACCTTTGTTAGATATCACCAAAGAGAAACATTTATGCCATTATGTGCGGTAAGATCTGATTTCCACCCTGTTCTAAGACATGCTATGCTGCACAATACACATATTTATTTTCTTGGTTTGGGGAGCCTGCCTTCAATCCAGAGGCCAATTATTAAGCAAGCACTTAACTCAATTGACTCCTAATTATAAAGTTACAAAAGAAAATGATATGCTACTACTAGGCCTCTTTCTTGTCACCTTGTGAGCACAGTCATGGCCCTGAACTGCACTTGACCACATGGCTGTCAGAGGCTACAGAATTTCCTTCCCAACATACACCTCTCCCTGAGAAGGAAGATTTGGAACAGCCAAAGAAGACCCAAGGGTTTTTTCCAGCACAACAGCAGACTGAAATTGTATATTATCCTTTTCTTTTTTAAGGGAAATCATGAGCAAACATTGCCTTAATTCACATTTCAAAAATAATTACTACAGATTCAAGACATTTATCATGTTGTCATTGGAACCTGGGAAAGGTTATTCTTGTGGTACTTCAGGTCACAAACAAGAACATATTATTAGAAACTAACACACAGGCTATCCAAGAGATTCCTGGGGGAAAAATAGAGGTCCATTGGCTTCAAAAAAAGGTGGCAGGAATGAATTAGGTAACAGGGGCCCAGAGAAACTTATCAGGCTCCGAGTGGGTCCGTTTCCAAAGTAACTCCTATCCTTTACATTATGTAGCTCTAGTGAGAACATGCTGGGAAAGTACCAACAGTCACTATTATATTTTTCCAAATACTACTTTTATTCTCTGAAATGGTATGGATTTTTATGAAGCTACCATTTTCCAATAACTCCAAAGAAAATGTAAACATGAATAAACATATAATATAAATATAGAAATTTTAAAACAGAAATATTATTCTCCCAAGTCTTTTGCCAATTGGCCCACATCTTTAACCTTTTTCTATTTTCAAAAATATATTGAAATCATGTTTTCTGGAAGAATTATTGTATATTTTGTCCACAGATGTAGTATTGATCAATTTAAAAACCTTAAACATTCTATTCAGTGTTAAATTCTGCCTAGATTATGTGAACATGCATTTAGAAACGCGACTTCAGGTAATGAGTATATCCCCACAATATGTACCCTTTAGCACACAGTGACACTGGCACATACACCCTACTTATAAGAGACAAATGAGATTGGGTTTGGATAGCTTTGAATGAGTGTGGTTGTTTCAGCAGCTTGAAGTGATGCTATGAAATCAGCAAGTGAGGTAGATGGATGAGGTTTTAAAGAAACATAAATAGAAAAAAACGAACATGCTGAGAGGTTTTTGTTGTTTTGGCTTTTGGGGCATTTAGGAAACATTCTGTACAACATATATGGCTCCTTGATATGATTTTGACCTTTGGATGTCTGATTAGCTTTCAACAAAAGTCATTGTCATTTGAGTAGTGTTCAGTAATCAGTAAGAAAATGTCTTATTCTTAAGCTAACTCAATGTAGATGCATATCCCAAGATATGAATCTTGACAAAAAAATGTTCTTAAAAGCCCATAGTCAAGCTTATAAATACAGGGAATTTGTCAGTATATTCATCATATATATATATATGAAAATATATAAGATGAATAAAAAAAAATGATTTTTCTCCACATACATCTTAGCTTTTTTCTCCTTTTTTAACAAAACAAATTACAATGTGTACTTACTTCCAAAAAGATTATTTAAAATATCTTTCATTGTAAAGGTCTCTGTTTCTGTTTTCAGTTTTGGATTTGTTAATTAAAAAACCGATTGAACCTAGATATCCCAAAAGATCTAGACAGCCAAAGTTAGCCTTCTTTATGCTTTGCCTAGATTATAAGATTTAGAATTATGTAAATTTTATAATCTAGGAACTGACATTTTCGATATGGCAATATGTGCACCAAGAGCTAGGACTTGTATCACCGATAGTAATTTATCCATTAGGCAGACATCATTATTAATATTACTAAGAATAATGCAACCTATCCATAACTTATCTTCTGAAAAAAACACTTCAGAGAATTTATGAGAAAACTGGCGTTATTACTTAATTGGAACTTAAGAAATGCAAAGTGAAATTAGGGGGAAGGCCATTAAAAGAGGTATCTTTCACAGGACTGTTTTTCCAGTTGGAATGTAATTGAAACAGAAAGAAATACTGCAAGTTGTTGTTACTGTAAAGCCAATCTGTCTCTAGGGAAGGCAATCCACTGAATATGTCCATGGAACAAGCATTACTTCTCAGTACCCTTTGTCAGCATTGGCCTTCTTGTGTGCCCAGAGGACGGGACACATCAGGATCACATCCAGGTTGCTTCTGTGGTTTAGGACACAGCAAAAATTTACAAGAATTTTTCTAAAAACTCCACCCTTTTCTAAAATAAAGGTTTAATTGTTGATGAATATACACAGTGATCACTAAATAAGCACACAGAACATACTATGGCAAAAGCTCTTAATTAGAGCTTTTCAAATAGACTTCTTTGCTCATCCAATATGACAAACACTTAACAACTTCCCTACAACTTTAAGCTACAACCTCATTATCATTCTGTATAAACTAAATAGACTCTTAGGCATCAACATAGCCATAAATATACTAGTTTGTGAAGAATATGGAGATGTCCAAGGTGACTCAAGAGCTAGTGACGGCCAAGACTAGAACACAAGTGATTCTCCTCCTTGTTGGCAAGTTAGAAAAAAAAATTAAAACTGTAAAACACAAATCCTACACTAAATTGTGGGCACATGGAAAAGTAATGAAAACCATGGCCAGAATGCCTGTTCACAGTGCACGTGTGGTTCTCCAGGGACCCAGACTAGGTATTATAGATATGTTACACACTCTGTGCAACTTTAGCTTCACTTTTAATAGTGATAGTGATAAATGGAATGTCTTCCAATCTCCTATATTCCAGTTGATAACTTTTGATGACTAGTACTGTCTTCTACCTACTGAAAACAGTAGGAATGAAAATATGAAAGGAAACTCCCAGAAAATGGCATGTTTCAGGAGTAGGCATCTTTTCATCTTAGATAAGGACTTCTGAAGTATAAAGAATCATCCAATATACCTCAATAGGAATTTTGTTTACCATTTTGAAATGATTGTTATTATACTTAGAACTAAAGAGATGAGTAAAGTCTCAGAACATGGGAAAATGTAGTTTCTAACAAAAAGAAATGAGGCAACTTAATGATCAGCAGAAGTTTTTCCTTGCTACACATTGTGACAAGGAGAAGATAAAAGATTATAAGACTCCATTCTATATTGTATCTTCAAGAAAAAATTAGTGTGAAAATGGTCAAAAATTACCATTCACGGAGGATAGGGCAAAGAAGAAAGGGAGGAATTGAGGGTAAGAGAAAGATTATTATACCTTGCTTGAAAGACACTGTATATCTGGATCACCTACCACTATAGTGTAACAAGAAAACCACACATGAATAGTAAAAGCTCAAAGCACCCGGAGTATATAATGTGAAGAATACAATAATTTTTTTAAGTGCCTAGTTGTTAACATTAAATGAGCTTGAAATTTATTGAGGAACAGTCATTACTGTACAAGAATATCAAAGACAGATTAAATCAGACTACAGAAAGGAAAGGCCAATAAAGAGATGGCATTTCAGCTGGACCTTCAAGAATTTAGTAGATATTCAATAGGCAAGGAGTTTAAGGGGATTGCAAGTGAGAATGAGGGACCACTCAGTCAATAATTTTTGAGCCACTCTTACAATCTAACATTGACCTAGAACAAAGAATTCACTAGTGAACAAAACATAGTCCATGTCCTCATGATGTTTGTAGTCTAAATGGAAAGATATAAAGCAAATATTTAAATATTCACACACATGCAGAGTGCAGTTCAGGAAAAGTACAAAGTACAACGAGAGCACACCAGTAGTTATCTCCAGAAGATCTCCTTCCTATATAAAAAGCAAAAGACATTATTAGTATTAAAGACTATTTTTACCTGTTTATAGTCTACATGTCAAGAAAGACTCTCCTGGGGAAGAGATCTTTAAATTAGGAGCAGGAGAATGAGTGAGCATACACAGGTGAAAAGAGAGGCTAAGAGAATTACACACACAAGGAGCATCTTGTTCGAAGATGCTATGATAGGAGAGAGCATGGCATGTTTGAAGAACCAAAACGTTCTGGAAAGAAAGCAATGAGAAAGAGCATGGAAAGGCATAAAGCCATGAGGTAGGCAGAAACAGATAATGCAAGTCCCGGTCAGCTATGCTAAACATGTTTCACTTTTATCTGAGAGCAATGAGATGCCACTGGTGGTTTTAGGAAGCAGAAACAAGGTAAGTTTGTCCTGGAGTACATGGCACATAGTGGGGCATGGAGGAGGATTAGTGCTAATCAAAATCTGAACCAGAACACAGAAATTCCAGGGAATGCCAGCACTTCATTCCTATTGTATTCATTGATGGTGTAAAACTATTTGTCTTCACCACTTCACCAGAGATGCTATCAGCTTCTTTGTACATTTTACTCCCCTAAAATTTCATCATAAATCAAAGGTGCTTTACTAAAGGTCTCATTCAAAAGGAGGTGAAATAATGCTGCATATTAATATTCTGATTTGCTGAGTCTGTTTTACTCACCTGTGTTTAAGGGCAACAGAAATAACCTAAACATTTATATTGTCATTGCCACTGTGCTTCCATAAAATTCTTCCATTTTAACAGATTAAAAAACATTATCAGAAATATCACCAGATGTTCATGAACCAAATCATAGGATCTTCTTTGTGCCATGACTGCATTTTCAATAATATACCAAGGAATGTAGACTGATGGCTAACGTGAATCAGGAACACAGCATCACCTGCTATGGGTTTTCACAAGCAGTGAGGCCCCCATTCAAGTGGTCCCTAGTGACTAGAGTAACATAATTTAATGATGCTATGACGGACCATGTGAAGGCTCTGATTCAATCCAAGGAGGCTATTGTTTCTTAGAGTGAGCTCCATGTAAATATTCTAAAGAAAAAGTGATTCAAATTATTTTCTTTTTAATCAAAGATGGTGTTTTCAGCTTTCTGAATGATTTCATGAGCCTTTCCTAAGGAAATAAAAATATCCTAGAGCACAACCCATCTGTTGAGATTAGTTGTCACTCTGCTAGATGTACATCAAAGCCTAAATGGTTACAGCACATTCAGTCAAGAAGATGAAGCATTCCAATACCCAATATCCCAAGAACACCCTGAACTGCAGTACCAATTGTGATTATAGTAGTTTCTCTCTTGGATATAGTTCTTTGAAGTTTGTAATGAATATTTATATGAATTATCTCATGATTTCTCACATTTAACAATAGACACAGGGAGATGTAGTATGACTTCATGACATACCCAAAGTTAGAGATGGAGGAGGTGGGAGAATTACTGAAATATTCTTGACATTTCCTTAGATTGAGTTCTTGTCATCCATGTTATTTTCTCACTTTCCAATGCTGCAAAGAGTAAAAAGCCAAGGAAACTACTTTTTGCTAGCTCAAGTACAACCTGTAGATGGAGGAAAGTAGATACAGTCTCTTGGCAAGAGACTATGGCTAGGGGTCAGATGACAAAAGCCCTAAACATAGTATGGACAATTATTCCATCACAGTGAATGAAGTATATTCACTGATTTATCAGTACATTACTGATTTATGCAGAAAATAATGATAAATAATGATAAATAAGAATGATGATAAAGATAAATATGAACAATAACAATAAATAAGAGTGATGTATATTTTCAACTTTAGTTTTATATAATGAATGTGTGAATAGTATTTAGGTTTGTGGTCATTTTTCATGGGTGGTACATTTTTAATATAGTTTTTAATTGCTTATTAAAAATTGCCGAATTCCACAGATTCTCAACAGAAGATAAAGTTGGCATACTAGAGATACTTCTATGAAAGTAACTAATATCTTAAAGATATAGGAATCATAACTTTACTGATAATTAGCTAAAAATAAAGAAAAAATACAGTATAATCCTAGAATATTTTACTCATGGACTTTTCATTTTTTGCTTATTTTTCTTTTCATGGATAGTAAGTTGTAACAAAATTAAGAATGCTACAAATTCTAACACTGTAAGTAAAACTGGGGTCTACAATGCATTATACCTGGTGTGGTGCTGGATGTCACTATGGTCATGAATTTCCACTAATTTGAAATTTCCCTAACATGTAAGTCTATCTCACCATGCTTCATCTTCATTTGGAATGTTTAGAGTATTCCTCTGAAATTATTTGGAATGTGTACAGATAGATTCATACCTTCAATAAATTGATTATAAAAATCTCAAAAAAGAAAAAAAAGGAGAGCAATAAGTTATTTTTCTGAGTAGCTCAATGAAAGTTAAACGCTGAGTGTAGACCATCATCATTAACTCCTTTCAACCTTGAAATGTCTGCTTCTGCCTTGAGTGGTAATTTCTCAAATAATCTGCCTTTAAAAAGGTTCAAATTGTATGGGAAGTCCCACATGTATGAGTCATCTTTATTACATCCTTCCCTATTGGAGACATAAGAACAAGAATAAGATTTCATACTTCTCAGCCTGAGCAGTTAGACTCCAGCAAGAGGTGCTGGTTAGGTTGATACTGTTTTATAATTTACACAAAGTTAATGTTCCCTTCAGTGATGGGTTAAAAGTCATTCTCCAAAACTGTAAGAGAAGTGGAGTTTCCTGGGATTTTACTGCCTCTACCGTTGCTTAAACTAAGCAGCCTAGCTGGGGTTTAGGAAGCTTTCAGTTCTGAGGTTTTGTAGATACTAACTCGGCTTGTCGTAAATGCATCCAACCTGAAGCGTTGTTGATTTTCTCCAGAAAATACTGAGGCACACTTGGTTTATAGGCACAGATGACTGGGTTAAGGGCTTCCTCCAAGCATAATGCCATATATGATTGAATGTAAACGAGCAACTCTGATCATCACCCACACAGTGGAATGGAAATAAGAGTTGCTGAATGATCCTGAATTTTCTGGTTCATAAACAAATAGAAAATAACAAGCCTAATATATTGAGTTTTATGTGCAGTTTGGCCACGAGACAAACTTTTTTCCCCTTGCAATGTTTAATGAGAAGCATCCCTCTCGTTGCTCTTCCAATTTAGATTTAAACTTCCCTATCTCAGATAATCAATTGCTTATAATACATGGAAAAATCCTTAATTTTTTTGAAATGGTTTCTGGCATCTAATTACACAGGATTTTTGACCTGGCTAGACAGATAATGTTAACACAGCTTCAATACTAAACAAGTCTGAACATGTGTGCTCTTGACTTTTATTAAACTCCTACTGAAGAAACAGATTAATTGGAGGCTGATTCACTGGTGAACAGGCGTTAAAGACAGAAGGACCTTCTCACATTTTGTTCTGTTATCCAGGCTTATGCCATCTCAGGTTGGCAAGGAGATCCCAACTGTAGTGTTTTGAAATATAACTGAAAGAAATTGTAGAATACCAGGTGCAAAAAAAAAAAAAAAAATGCAAACCACTTATAAAATGTTGATCTGATTTCTTCCTTTTTCTCTTGCCAAATGGCCACCTGACACTTTATGGACTCAGGTACTGCCCAGACAGCATTTCGTATAAGAATATTATGTGGAGATTGATTATGGAGGCTAGCAGCTGTCATAATTATTCCTTACACCATTATTACTTTTTTCTTCCTTTTAGAAAATTTTTTTGGAAGAACATGGGTACAACCTGTGAGGAAACCATTTCAGATAGCCTCAAAGAACATTGAGGTGAAAGAAAGTGCCCTTCTTGGCAGCTTTGCTTCTATCTATAAAAGCTGGAATTTTATCCCCTGATGTTTCCTTTGCTGTTTAATGGTTTATATCCTGTAAGATAAGGCATAAATAAATAAATAAATAAAGACACTAGGAACTAAGTTGCTGGTGAACTGGAGAAAGGCCCTGTAATGTATTTGCAGATGTAATGTATTATAGTTTACAGGGCTTTCCCATGTATTATCTCATTCATAATATCTCTGTGAAATACGTGTCACCAGATTTTTACAGCTGGGAAAGTCGCCTCTTAAAAAAGTTAAGAGACTTCCTAAAGTAACTCGTGGAGTAAGTTGGGCAATAATGACTCCAGCCCAAACCTTTTGACCCCAGGTCTGCTTGGGGCTTTCTTAGGAATGTGCCCCCTGGAAAGTCCCTGAATACTTCTGGGTCTAAATCTTTTCCTCTGTCAAAAAAGGACATTGGTGGAAAGATGATCTTTAAGTCTCTTTCCAGTTTCAAAATGTGATCTTGAGATTTGATTATAGAACTCTAGAATCATAGAAATAAGCAACAAATTTCAAGAAATAGTCAACAGATATCTGGTACAACTTGACTGTAGGAAGGTGTGACCTGTGCAGACCTTCAGGATCACCTGGAGCACACCCTCAGGTCTAGTTCACACCACCTGGAGGTTCTGTTACCTGTTTCTTTTTGACAAAGTTCCATTAGCATCATCAGTTTCCTCTGTGTAAATACTCCAGTGCAAGCCAGTAACATAAATGTTGGGATGAGTGTAAGGGTTTCAGTGTTATATGTTTAAAGTCCCAACTGTTAGAAATTAAACATTACTATGGAAATTTGGAAAGATTACATTTCATCACATTTCAGGGAGTTTAAGGTTCAGCAAAAGGAAAGAAGTAGTCAATTGGTTGAAAGTGAAGGATGGGTAGTTAAGATAGTGGCTCTCCATAAGGAGCTTGCACCTCGCATTCTATTTGTAAATAAATTTTTATTTACATTTATTTCACAGAGGCAAAAGCAATGATTAGTTAATTACTTGTTTGTTTATCTATACCCTGTGTCCTGTCCACCAAAGTTTTGAGACAGCCCATAACACTACTTTTAAATATTTGATTAAATGCCCTAAAACCTCCTGAATATTAGCTATCACATTAAAAAATTCAAGTGCCATGCACATCATTATATTAATTCACTTCAAGCTAAGGTGGACATCCATGCAGTTGAAATGAAACCACAGTAGATACAAGAATAATAAAATACAAAGTGAAGCACTTACTTTCAGTGAATATTTTAAAAATATTATGATGGACTGTACTTTTAATTTTTAATGTATGGACTGATTGTTCAGCTCTTATTTAGGTTCTGTCCTGGATAACAAATAGTTAACATAAAATACAGTAGAACTGTGGGACGTCTTCTAGTCTCGATTACTAATAGAGGAGTCTAGTAGAATTTTCTCTGTGTGTTGTGCAACAGCTGATTGGAGACTTTCTGATTTTTTACTACATTTCAATTTCAATGTAGAATGAAAGTCCAAGAACTGAGTGAACTTTTTCATATCTAAACGTGCAAGCCTGGTAAAACCGTTCCGCTTGCTAAAAGATGTTATAAATATCGAGATTAGTTTCTTCTAAAATTACCAGTGCCAGGTGCATTCCATTTCTTATGTCATATAATATTCTGTTACCAGTGTTCACAGTTTAAAAGGTTTAAGGAATGTGTAGACAAAAGAAAAATGAGTAAAGACATTTAAATGTGACAACTGTATCTACACAACCTACATGGTAAGTGCTGAAGAGTAGGATTTATTTTTTAGTGTTGTCTTTGTTTTGCTTAGGTGGAATAACATGATGGGGGTATGTATGTACAGTTCTGAATTAGCTATTGTCTCCATCATAAATAGGTATAACAGTTTGAATATATAAATCAGTTGCAAAACCAATGTTACTATATTTTGTTTGTTGTACTTCCCATGCATAAAATCTCAGCACTCAAGATGTCCCCATAAAATCCTTCACTAAACCTTTGTTTTAAAGTATTTGAAAGAACATCATTCCATGTGGGAATATTACGTACAGCCACTGATTCAACAGTAACTGAGAACTTATGTACAAAACATTCTTTACATATTGACAAATATTTCTAAAAAATGAATTGGTATTTTTTGTTGTTGAGTGTTTCATGAATGACCTTTACCTCTGTAGACATATGCAGTTTTCAGTTTTTTGGGTGAGACTTTCAAAATATTTTTTTAGAGTGTTCAATGTTAGCAGTGACATTTTTACAGTGATTTCAGAGCCTTGTAGTTTAGAATATTCTATTTGCTTTATTTCTAATTACTTATACCACCCTCGTTTTAAATACTGTGCAGATGTAATTGACAGTGATGATACACAATATGTATTAAATGAGCTTTTCTCTATCAGTGATGTGTGTCATGCAAGATTCCACTGCAATATTTACAGTTAAACTAAACTTTTTAGAAGGAGCAAAATTGCATTTGTTTTGCAGATTTGCTCATCATTAAATGTGAAACATTTCACATTTGTCTTTTTGAGTAATTGGCTTTTTAAAATGATAAGGTGCTCTGAACACTTGTTATGTGGATAGGTCTGACGTTGTATCCCAGAAATCCATATGCCATACAGACAGAACAGAAGAAAGATATTCACAAGCATGTCACAGATTGGACTAAAGCAAGCCAAAAACCCAAGTGCCATGGCATTAACAATAGCACCAGATTTACTGTCACGATCACAATCTGTGCTGCATCACAGACAGAAGGAGAACTTTTGATAGGTAACACCTCAGTGTTTTTTTTTTTGTTTTTTTGGCAAATTATCATTTATCATTATATTTTTGCCTGCTGTATAATATTATTATAACGATATAAAAAATACAGGATAAGTTTACTAGTCCCCAACAAAAAGACAAACTTATTTGCCAGGCTAGGTAGGATTAGAGGCAGGGCAGTGGGGGAAGAAGGGAGAGAGAAAGAGGCAGATATTCTGTTGTTTTATTACAGACAAAACTGAAGTTGGAAAAATAGAAAACAGCTAAGGTACTAGTGAGGATTTTAGCTTCTTCAAATTCACAAAAGGAAATGGCTTATTAATGACAGGGAAAACAAAAGAATTACTCCTCTTGAGAACTTGAAAACTCTGATGTTTCCAAAATATGTGGTTTCCCAGGATAAAAACTCACAGCTAATTTTATTTTCCATATTGGAGGTGGGGGGGGCGCGGATATTTTGAGATGTGAAATTGTCCAACCCTTTCTGGTCTGTGCACATTTCCCCATGATGCAGATATGAAGCGACCACAATTCACAGGATGCCCCCATAGGTACTAAAAAAAAGATTTACAAAATCACAGCTTGCAGCACAATCTCATGTTGGGCTGATGGAAGGAAAAACTCTAGAAACACTGCACAGAGCTTCCTAGCATCAAATAGAGGCACATCAGTCAATTGCTTTTCTAAATTGAGGGACACTTTGGGACCTCACTGAAAAGAATGTTTCCACCTTTTATCTGTCTACTTGGCTAGAAGACATTCTGGAAAACGGCCTCAAAAAGAGTTTTGTTTTCTTACAGAAGAATGTATCCTAAAGTTATCTAGTTTTGTTAACATAATTAAAAATATTAAAGCTAGCTTCTCAAAGATATAAAAGGAATCTTAAGGAAAACTTGAAAGGATTAATTAGCAAAATGCTAAGCTGTTCACGTATAGCTATGTAGACACAAAAGGATATTAATCCGTAAATTAATTTGAAATTGAGTTGGCTGAAATTGAGAAATGTCTTTAAAGTAGATATGATTTATTCTAAAGTAACCAAACATGTTTCCATCCTTTTCAAGCCATGATTTTCACAAAAATTAGAATAAATTTTTGTATTCCTTAGCCTTGAGACCAGTGAGCATTTAGTTTCTAGTCTTGTGTCAGTTTGGAGACCTGGGCACAGTATTTTCTCTCAACATTGCACTTGCCAATGTCAGTCTTCCGTAAAGCCTTGAGGATTATTTACTGTTGTCCACTTCCAGTTCACATGCCTCACTTTCGCGGGACTTAATATATGTCTTCTAATTTTCAAACTCTGTCAACTCAATTTTTACCTTATTAATCATTATCCCAGAGATAGACTATGTATTGTGAGGGTTACAAAGAAGCACAAAATAGTCACTACTTTCAAAAAAGATGTGTTGTTACTAGAAAGCAAACAAGAAGAAAACCACCCAAGATAAAATACAACAAACTGCTTAAATTGCTTTTAAAAATGTATAATACATAATAGTGGCGAAGTTATGCTCAGAAATCAAAGAAATCTATGAGTGAGATACCTAGAGAGACCAGAGAAGGAAAACTGCAGTTTTACGAGCTATTAGGGGAAGAGAGAGAGAAAGGGATGCAATTCTTATCAAGATTTATAAAACAAATTGTTCTACAAATCACTCATTTGCTTTTATTGTTGCATTTCTACTGTAAGTATATAAAGACAATATAAATGAAACAAACTTTTCGCCAGAGACATGAACAACTATTCATACAAGATATATGAGAGCAACATAGGAAACATCCTGAGAGTGATACTGGTATATGAAGGTTGTAAGAAAAGGAAAAGACAGTGGGAGGCTTATTACTCAAAGCTTATTCAGGTGAGAGTATATTGAATATTTTCCAATTTAAGTAGAGAATTCTTGTAATGTTAATTCTTTAAGGTTTTGGAGTTGGTGAGAAATATGATATAAAGAGGGTATTGAAAGGAAGGGGTCCAGAGGTGGCATGTCAGGAGCAAATAGAGTGTGGAATAGACTGACAATTCTGAACATTCAAGGATGAAGGAGACATTATAAATGATCGTCTACTGGGGACAAAGGAGATGCAAGAAATGAAAGTGATAGAGTTGTAGAACAAGAATTGATGAAGTGGATGGTGGTGTGCACTGGTAGAATTGTGAACATCTGGAAGGTAAAACATTTTAAGGAAAAAATTTTTGTTGAAGAAGCAAAATTTGATAGAGGCCCTATGACATATGTAGAATGAGTGAATGTGTTAACAGAAAGATGTGGAAATCAAATTATAGACTAAAAATTTTGATGGGTTTCCCTTAAGTTAATCCCATAGAAAATGTTATATTATTTTCAGGAACATGTTTATCTCCTAAAGCATGGTATACTTGTAATTTTCAAAAAAGTATCTGCTACTTCATATATGGCTTCCATTAGTTTTGCATTAGTTTATTAATATTTCATTTAAATTGTCTTTGTTCAGTGTAAATAAGATGTAAACTCTAAAGTTATGATTTATGTATTCAAAAGTCAGCAAACACGTATGAGTTCCTACCATGTGGGCACAAGCTAGGGATAGTTCTTAGAGAGCCTCTAGCACAAAGCAACCAAATAAGATGTTACCCTTTGGGCAACAGGGTTAATGAAAATTGGTGAAATGAATTGAGTTTATAAAACTTGAAACGGTAAATTAGGGGACTCATGGTTATGCTCTTAAAATAAATAAAAATTTATTATTACTTGGGTTGTGTTAAGAACTTATGCCTTATGTTCTCACATCTTAAGTTTTTAGTTCTTTAGTTCTCTCAAGTTCTTAAGAGACCAGTTTTGTCTCTTAGAGACCACATGAAGTTTCTCTAAGATTACCTGAGGTGAAACTCATGTTACAAAATGTACAACTTCTACTTCAAAACAATGCATAGTTTAGATTTTTCTCTCATTGCAATGACTACAAAGTATGAAGATAATTTCTGGGAAGTCAAGGTAAATTTTAGAAAAACAGAAATATTTCTAGTTAAATAATTTGATATACAAACAAGTCCTTTCAATGAATTTTATACCAATTTAATGTGTGATGGGAGAACACATTTTAGGAAGTGTGTTTAGTAAGTTTGATGGTATAAGGTAGACTTCCCTATAACGAAACAAATACATGAGTGCCCATGAGCAAGTTCTCTTTGATTTTTGTTTGTTTTGCATTGTGGTCTTCATCAAATTTTGTTTATCATTTTGTGTTTTTTATTTCTGCCATTATGGGAATTAGTTACTCTTGCAATTATCCTTATAAATGTAATACTTGCTTCATTAACTTAAACAGCATTGACTCCCGTTATGAAAAATGAGAAATGTGTGCACTTATACTTCTTCCCACTTTGTCATAGTCAATAGATTTTTAGTTATATTTTTATATTTTCATGTTTACAGTATTTATAGTTTTCTGCCATCCTAATTTTCAGAGAGTTTTAGCTTAATTAAGGATTGTATCTCATTTTATACAACAACTTCCTCAAAAATATTTTTTTATCTTTTGATATTTGGTTGCTTTTGGTTGTTTGGAACCAAATATATTATGAGACTCATATTGCCCAAGGAAGTCGTCTGGTGCCTTTGTATGTGAACATAAACTTGACTGGGTACAAAGTACGTGATTAACACTTTCATTTTACCAAGACCTTTAGGCTTTCTCCACTATTTTCTGTATATAAACATTGATATGGATAAGTCTGAAGCCATCCTGTTTTTGCTCTGATAAGTGACTTCATGTTTCTGAAGGTCTATAGGACTTTTTTCTTTATCCATAAAGTCTGATAATTTAACAAAGATATCTCTTAGTATTTAAATTCTATAGCAAAATTATCTAGAACACAGTCATCTTATCCACATAAATTCAGATTTCTCTCTATGTTACTGAGATTTTTGTCTGTCACATCTTTGGATATTTTGTTTTATTTTATTAAAATGTTCTTTGTTGGGGTTCACCAATGATGAGGATATGACATCTCCTATGTTGTGTTCTCATATTTAGTCTTCTACAAATGAATGTACCTCAGTTAATAAATTTTCTGATTATTTAGTATTTTGATCACATCCTCACAGGTTTTATAATATAAGGTTCATGTTTAAAATTTTGTAATTCTAGTTTTAATGTCCTTTTTAATCCAAATATTTTCAGGAGAGTATTTTCTATTTGCTTATATGTTATTACGGAGAGTGTTTTCTATTTGTTTATATGTTATTACTTTCAAGGAAAGATATTCTTTTCAGCTATTCTGTTTGCTTTTAATTTCTAATTATACAACATCATGGTTTAGAGGTATGGCTATTAAAGTTTAAAAATAGAACTACCATATGGTTCAGCAATCCCACTTCTGTGTATATTTATGAAAGTAATGAAATCACTATTTGCAGAGATATCTGCACTCACATGTTAATTGCAGCATTATTCACAACAGGCAAGACGTGGAAACTAACTCTCCATCAGTGGATGAATGGTTAAAGAAAATGTGATATATCTATATAGATATAATGGAATATTATTCAGCCAGAAAAATATTCATGTCATTTGTGACAACGTGTATGAACCTTGAGAGAATTTCGGTAAATGAAATAAGTAAGAGAAAGAGAAATACAGTACAATCTTACTCATATGCACAATCTAAAAAAGTCAAACTTGTAGGCTCAGAGAGTAGACTGGTGGTTTCCAGAGCTCAGGGTTGGGGGAAATAGATGTTAGTCAAAGGGTGCAAACTTTTAGTTAGATGATAAATAAGCTCTTGGGATGTAATGGACAGCAAGGTGACTAGTTAACAGTACTGTACTGATACTGGAAAAGTTGTTGAGATAGTAAAGTAAGTCTTAAATATTCTCACCAGACGCAAAAAATGATAACTATGTGGAATGATGGATTTGTTAACTCACCTTGTGGTAATCATTTCCCCATATATATGTATACATCAAAACATCACGTTGTACACCTTAAACTTACACAACGTTATCTGTCAGTTCTGCTCAATGTTATGTGGCAGCCTGGATGGGCGGGGAGTCTGGGGGAGAATGGATACATGTATATGTATGGCTGAGTCGCTTTGCTGTGCGCCTGAAACTATCACAACATTGTTTATCAGCTATAGTCCAATATAAGGTAAAAAGTTAAAGAAAAATCTCAATAAAGCTAGGTGAAAACAAATCTGGAAAGGAGGCCAGGAGTACACATTTTAAAAAAAGAAAGAAAGAAAAGAAAGTGCCACATGTGCCACGCACTTTTTGGTAATATTAATATGAGCTTGCATTCTTATTTCCAACCTCATTGTTCCCTTAGTTTTGTATCTTGTAGATAGTCTACTGATATATTTCTGTTTTAAAAACTCAAGCTAATAACTTCCATTCATTAATAGGAAAAGGTAACCCATTCACAGTTTTTCAGGTTAATAAGGTATTTGATATTTCTGTGATTTTTCTGTTATTATTTTTGGTGTTGGCTTTTGAGGGTTTGTTTGTTTTACCTGTAGGTTATTTCTTTTTCTTCAATTCGTTTTATCTCTAGGAAGTTAAATTACTCTTTTTTGTTTATTTTTATCCATTTGGTGGAGTCAAGACCCTTAACATGCTTTTTCTCTCCCTACTGGAAAAAAACAAAAACCAAAAAACCAAAACCCTGGTATATTCTTCATATAGGTATTGGTTTTTGTTGCTTTGATGGGAATATGCCAAGAAAGCAGAATTAATGCTTGTATTCAGTCTACCATCTTTATTAAATCTCTCAAATATTCTCTCCAATAACTTTGATCTCATCGTTCTTTTCTCATTCATGTGTTTTCCTTCAGTATATCATTATACCTGTTCTACTTTTTGCTACTTTACTGTGGTTTAATTTCTCTAAGAATTCTCACTGTAACACTCAATTCTTTTTATAAACCCTGAAAATTCTTACTTTATATTTTTGCTTACTCATCTTTTCTTTGACCATGTATGTTTATTCTTGTGTTATTCTTTCAAGAGGTGCACGGTCCCATATCTTTTCCCTGAGGGTGTAGAATATTATGTGTGACAGTTTCTCCTATTTCCTGGAATAGTTTTTCTTCTGATGTGTGGGTTTTTACTATGACTTCTGTTTATTTTTTATCTTTTTTCCCCCACTCTTTTCTGAGGAGGTGAGAACAAGAGTTGCAGTGTCTGTGCACTAGTTCCATATGGCACGCTCTCTGCTTATTAATCTTCTTAGTATGGAAATTATTGCATTTAAACCCAAAGTATTTAATCTGAAGAAAGCTGCACATTTCTTCCTGGGCTCTCTTTCTCTTTCATTTTTAATCCACATGCTGACTTTTTTCACTTTCTTCTTTCTGTGTTCCTATTTCTTCCTTATGGAGAACTCTGGACAAGACTGGTAAAGTCTCTTCCAGCTTTAGGCTACATGTATCAGTTTGTGGCTATTTTTGAGAACATATTATTATGTTTTAGGAAGTATTTAATTCCATTTAAAAGATGAGATTGAGTAAAGGATTGTCCAATACCTAATTTGCTAGAACACTTTTCCCCTCAATTATGCTAATAGTCCTCAAATCTTTTTTGCCAAAGATAATTTTGAATACAGTAAAAAACTCTGCAGACAATACATAGGCTTTTTAAATACATCAATATAACGTGTGTATTTAAGTGTCTCCATTGTGTAGATTGCTGGAAAGAAAAAGAAATGGCCTCTTTAACTACAAACGGTATTTGCACTATTTGAATAGAATTTGTATACAAGTATAAAAAAATCATATGTTAATTTTTATAAGTTTGAAAACAGGAGACTTGATTACTGTAATAATGAAACAATGTTTCAGCCCTACAGAAAAAAACATTTTTCAGGCTGTTTGGGGAGGAAAAGTGGTGGCTTGAATCAATCATCGTTGTGAGATTTTTGTTTTAGTTGGGACTGTGGATAAAGGAGGAAGATATGTTTTCTCCTTTAAATCTTGGTTTGAAATATGTATTACATACAATGTAAGATATTCTGATAATGACATTGTTTGATTATGAGGATTTGATATAAAAGACACTTGTCTCTGACACTTTCATTTTTTCAGAATAAAATATTACTTTCTTATAAAAACCATTCAGGTGCCACCAACTTCTAGAAATTGCTTACTGTAAAGCGACTTCAGCTTCAGAGAATAGCTAACCTATGTAAAGCGTGTTCTTTGAAGGTACAAGTCTAACACGTTGACACATATATCACACCCCCACACCTACCAATAGAAAAACAACAACAACAACAACCTCATTAAATTTAATGAGGCAAATGGTGCTACTTTTGATGGGACACTAATGAGAGAATCTTTTTTTCTTAACCAAATAGAGTCTTATTAATTTATGTCAGAAACAGAAGTGGAGACACAGTCATATTAGAAGTGTTAATTCCACAAGGGAATATCTCCAGTGGTCCTTTAACTGGGCTTAACCACTTATTTAATCAAACTTACTGAGCTTCATTTTAATGTTCCATGATTTAAGATCATTGCTATATCACAGTATGTTTCTCAAAGACAAGAACTATATTTGTTCACCTGTATATCCCCTATTACAGGGAATGGTACTTCAGACATTACAAAGGCACCCTTTCTTCTTTTCTAGATCAAGAAATTCACTTTATTTTACTTTTATAGTTTTCACATGTAGAAAATAAATGAAACTGAGATACTGATATTTTCAAATCCAACCAAAAATCATCCTGAAACTAGTATTGCCATACATATTTTTAGAAAGTAGTGTATAAAGTCTGAAAATCAATAGAATTTAAATGCATTATAGAAACTTGCCATTTAAATAAAAAGTCATGGTGAATTCTCTTAAAATGGAATATTCTTTGTAACATGAAAATTTTCTACTTTATTATTTATTTTGGTAAGTCTGAAGACACATTTGCTATTTCATCAATTACAGAATGGACACATGCACATAGACAAAAATTCATCTTTGGGACTAATGTAAAAATGTATTCATTGATCAATAGCAGTCTACGTGATTGTCTATTATAATATGTCCTCTTCTATGTCAGCATTTTCTTATGTTCTGAATAGGATACTAGTATTCTATCCTGGAGAGGGAAAACATGTGAAATGTGTGATTGAAGATTCAAAGAAGATTCAGTCTTCTTTGTGCCTAGTTATGGTGTGTGTGTGTGTATATATATATGTATATATATATATATATGTCAAACATTAGGATGGGTACTGCTCTACAGCAGTTAACAAACAGAAAAATATTCCACTCTCATGGAGTTTGCGTTCTTGTTTGATGAGGCTAGAAATAGGCAAAACATTAAGATAAAACAAAATATATAGTATATTGATGTTGCTATGGCAACTAGAAAGTCAAAGCAGAGAGAATAATTTAGAAATTTAAATAGGATGGCCAGAGAATGCCATAGTAAAGTGATTATGTGAGTCAAGACTGAAGGAAGTAAGGGTTAATTAAGGTTAGAGTTAGGTTTTGTTGATGACTGATTTATATGATCATGATAGCTTCAGTCACAAGTGATAATGAAAATGAGAATATAGTAGGAAAGGCTATATTAATTTAAAACCTTTAAAACTGTATATTTTAAAGACCATGGCATAATTCATATTTTAAGAACCACAGCCTTTAATTCTGTATTTATTAAAATTAAAAGACGAGTATCTAGGACAATTTATTAACTAGCTGTGTGAAGATGATAAATTAATCAATTTATTTTCTACCAAAAACAAACAAAAAAACCACCAAGACTTCACATCACTGTATATGGACATTGTCTCCCTATTATAGTTATCACATTGATTACAAGTTCTTTATGTGTTTATCTCCTATTTTCCTATGAATTTATTGAATATAAAGATACGGATTTATTGAATATATTGAACTTACTGAATTCATCTTTTCTTTGCACAAAGGCAGAGCAATGCATGGCACTCACTCATTATAATTGTTGAATACATTGATTGATCAAACAAATATTTATTGAGATACTATTTTAAAAACTGGAGATACACTGCTGACTAAGAAGAAAAATTTTCTGGAATCATGGAGTTTACATGTTAGTAGAAAGTAGTCAATAATCAAGTAAGTAAAAATATATAGTATGCCAATTAAAATATATCATGAGAAAAATAAAGTGGGAAAAGGGGATAGAGGGTGATAGAGGGTAGTAATAGGGTGTATTGTTTTGGGAAGGGTGATTAAGGAAGACTTCTGTGAGGTAGTGATATCGTAGCAGAACCAGGAGTGAAGGGCAGCATCTGAATAAAGAG
The DNA here is from genome assembly GCF_002837175.3 of Physeter macrocephalus. Lineage (NCBI taxonomy): Eukaryota > Metazoa > Chordata > Mammalia > Artiodactyla > Physeteridae > Physeter > Physeter macrocephalus. The sequence goes on from NC_041215.1 coordinate 50,517,576, forward strand.
CATTCCGGGAAGAGGGAACGAAAAGTCCAAAGGCTCAGTAGCAACAGCTAGAAAGCTGATGCATCTGAATCAGAGTAGGAGGTGAAATGTGGGAGCAGAGAGGGTCAACACGATAGATGATGCTCAGATCACATAAACCTTGGAGACTGTGACAGAGTTTCAGCTTCAATCATTAGGATATTTTAAGCAGAGAAGTGATATGATCCTATTAGCAGTTTTTTGATAATTACTCTGTCAGCTGTGTAATGAAATTGAGTGTAGAGGGTTAAGACTGGAAGTAAGGAGGCCACTTAGGAGGCTCTTGTCATGTAGATAAGAGGTAGCTCCTGTTTTGGTCTAGAGTGACCAGAGGTGATTAGAGATGAAATAGAAATGGGTTAAATATGATAGTACAAAGGGAAATTCTTTGAAAACAACTTGTTGGACTTTTCAACACATGGTTTTAAGTAACTGTAATGATATTAAAAAATGGCGGTATTTTAATTTTATCACTGACATGTTTGGTAAAAATTCCAGATACTGAAACAAAATATTAACTGGAATTTACTTCAAGGAATGGCTAATGTGGATGAATACTATCTTTTCATAAGTCTTTTATGGGCTTATGGGAATTCATTTTACCTAATAATATTAACTGTTGATTTATTACTGCTCCTTTAAATTCACATTGCTTTTTTTTTTCTGGGTGCTTCTAAGAATTTTCTCTTTCTCTTTAGATTTCAGCTGTATAATTATGATATAGTAAGGGTGATTTTCTTTACATTCATCCTGCTCAGGGTTTGTAGTGATTCTTGGATCTGTGGTTTGATGTATTTAAGCAGCTTTGGGAAATTCTCAGTCATTAGCTTTATTTATGTGTTTGTTTATTTATTTAAGTATAGTTTACTTGCAATAGTATATTAGTCTCAGGTGTACAACATAGTGATTCAATATTTGTATAGGTTATACTCCATTTAAAATAACATATTGGCTATATTCCCTATGCTGTATAATATATCCTTGTATCTTATTTATTTTATACATAGTATTTTGTACCCCTTTATCTCTTACTCCTATATTACCCCTCTCCCTTCCCTCTTCCCAGTGGTAACCACTACTTTGTTCTCCATAACTGTGAGTCTGTTTCTGTTTTGTTATATTCATTTGTTTGTTTTATCTTTTAGATTCCACATATGTGGTAACATACAGTATTTGTCCTTCTCTGTCTGACTTATTTCACTAAGCATAACACCCTCCAGGTCCATCCATGTTGTTGCAAATGGCAAAATTTTATTCTTTTTGACTCAGTCATTGTCTTTAAGTATAGCTTTTTCCTATTCAATATCTCCTCTCTTTTTGGATTCCAAGTATATATCTCTAGGACCTTCTCTCTTTTTTTATGGTCTTTTCAGTATTTTCCATTATTTTGCTTTCTGTGCTCCAGTGTGCATATTTTATTCTGACTTAATATCAGTTCATTTTTCTCTGTATATTTTATCTGCTGGTAATCTATCTTAATTTCTTATTTTTATATCTTAATATATCTTAATTATGTTTTCAATTCTAAAATTCATATCATTCTATTGATCACTTCCAGGTCTCTGCTAAGACTTTTAGTTTGTAAATTATTTTTGAATATATTATATAATGTCATAGAACTGGATTATCTAAATTTATTGTAGGTCTATTTTCACCACTTTTTCTATTTGTTGTAAATTATTTATCTATAGCAAACCCGCTTTTTAAATCAGGCGCAGGACATTGTTTTGAAAAATTGTAGAGATAATTTAAGCATCTAGATGATGCCATTTTCTTTCACAGCGAATTTATTTTTTATTTATGGCAGGAGCTTTAGGCTAGGAGATCACCTTAATCCAAGCAGGGATTAAATTAACTCAATATTGGCTTTCTGCATTTGTGAAGGCTGGTAGATTCCAAGTTCATTTTAATGCTTAAGGCACAATCCTTCAGGGTCCCAACGGAAAGCCTCAGGTCCTTTCCATCCTGGTAGAACTTAAACTCTACTTTTGTTTCTCAAGCCCTGTGAGACTACCATATACTCTGATGAGCTTCTCAGCCTATCAACCATAGCTTTAATTGGAGAATGTCTGAGGGGAAGAAGCAAGACCAAATTGTGAGCTCACTTCTCTGGGCTTCTATTCTTTTTAAGATCTTAGTTTATAAGTTTTCTGTGCCTTGTTGGCTCTTCTATGTCTTCAAAGAGAAGTGTTATTTGTGTGTGTGTGTCTGGTTCTCTGGTAAATGTTGATCTGAAGCCAGTCAGCCTTTGTCTGAAACTTGTTTAATGAAAAAAAAAATAATGATAGAATACAAAGCAGTTTTTTTAGGGGAATATTTATTATCCTAATGCATATATTTAGAAATAAAAATAAAAGTAAATAATAAAACAAAATTTTAAAAGATTAAAGTTATAAAAAATCAAAGTAACCCCAAAGAAAATGTAATTTAGAACTTAATTAAGATTAGGGCTTCCCTGGTGGCACAGTGGTTGAGAGTCTGCCTGCCGATGCAGGGAACACGGGTTCGTGCCCCTGTCCGGGAAGATCTCACATGCCACGGAGCAGCTGGGCCCGTGAGCCATGGCCACTGAGCCTGTGCGTCTGGAGCCTGTGCTCCGCAACGGGAGAGACCACAACAGTGAGAGGCCCGTGTACCACACAAAAAAAAAAAGAGATTAAAAACAAAAAGTAATGATGGAATAAACCACAAATAAAACATACTTTATCAATAAAACTAAAAGCTGATCCCTTAAAAAGACACAACAATAAATTTGAACAAAAAAAGACATAAGCAAAAAAGAGAAAAGACATTATGTTAGAAATAAGAAAATGACTACAAATGAGAAGTGATTTATAAGAAAATTTCCATAAAACTTGGTTAATACTCTGAAAACCTGGATGAAATGGATTATTTTTTAGGAAAATGTAAACCTACAAGTTTAATTCAAGAAATGGAAAAGCTGAATAGAAAAATTATCCTAGAAAAATTTTTAGAAGTAATAAAATATCTACATCTGAAAAGGCATCAGGAACAAACACTTTTTATAGATGCATTTCACCAAAACTTCACAGATCAAGCAATCCCCATGTTACATAAACTTTTTCACATAGAAATATGGAAAGCTTCCCAATTTATTTTATGAGACTGGCATAACCTGAAAATAAAATCAGACAGGCAGAGCTCCAAAAAAGAAACTAACGGAAGGACAATCATAATGATGAATAAGATGCTAAGACCTCTAAATATAATATCTATATATAATATTAGCAAACAAATCTTAGTAGCCAAATGAAATACTTATCCCAAGAGTGAATATCTCCAACATGAGGAATTCTGTTTTTGTACATTCTTACTGTAACTTACTAAAAGGAAAAACTATATAATATCTCCAATATTTAAAAATTTCTCTTGATAAAATTCAATACCTGCTTAAAAAAATGGTGTGCCAGCAATAGAAATAAATTTTTTGGCAAAAAAAAAAAAAAAGACTGACATATATGAGCATATTAAATTAAAACCTCTGTGGGGCTTAAGACACTCTGAGTAAAGTAAAAAAATAATATGACAGATAAAAAATATTTTTGCAAGGACAAATATAGAGAGAACACCTCTAAATGAATAAGAAATAAAGAAACATGCCAACAGATAGCTGAGAAGAAAAATTGTAACAAAGCAATTAATTAAAAATTTCTAATAAGCTTATGGAAAAAAATGTTCAACTTCACCGAGCATCAGAGAATTGCAGCCTTCAATGGGATACCATTTTCATTCATCAGATTGATAAATGTTTAAAAGATTGATAATAATGTTTAGTTTTGAAAGAATGTTGGGAAAAGCATTCTCCTTCACTTTTGGTGTAATTGCAATTTTAGAGAAGAAATGGGCAGAATTTATTAAAATTAAATGTCTATTACTTTTGATTCTGCTCTTCCACTTTTAAGAATCTATCATACATTTGCACGTACATAATAGGTATATGTACAAGGGGTTGGTTGCAACCTTGGCTTTTTGTAATAGAGAATAATTTTATTAAATATCCCTTTATAAGAAGGTATTAAATAAATTCAGGAACACTGGGAAAGGTGTATGGGAAAACTAGGCAGTGGTTAGAAAGAATGGTATGCTAACGTGGGAATCACTCTTTATCTGTTAGTATCAGGAAAAGAAATGGCAGGAATGGCTAGAGTGAGAGAAGAATTTGGCTCAAGAGGGAACATTTCAATGTTGTTTAGGGGAGTAGCAAAGCAGACTGAGAAGGAGTCAAAGAATGAGAAGAAAGCCAGGAAAAGAGATTATTCATGATAGAGGGTTAACTTGCTTATAGCTTCTGAGATATCAAATATGAGGGAGATAATTGTAATGGGGTCAAAAATCACTTTCTATAAAGCAAGTATTTTTTAAAAGAATATTATACTCAATAATTTAATTCTTAATTCATTTTGGTCCAGATCCCCCATTTCCTTGGCGGGGGGTTGTTAATTAAAACAAAACAACAAAAACAAAAGTACTTACACTTGACAGTTTCAGTCAAGTTAGTCTTCTGAGATATAACGTCTTCCTTAGTCTGCCCTCCCAGGTCTCCTTCCCAAGATGGCATCTGGGTAAAATGAGAAGCTTACTGGCCTCACAGCAAATGGCAAATAAGAGAACAGTCTCTAGATTCATTGTTTTTCATATATTCATTCAATAAATACTTATTGAGTATCTATTATGTGCCAAGCTTTATTCGAGATCCTGGGGACACTGCAGTGAATTAAGAGGCAAAAATCCCTGCCCTCATGGAGTTTCCATTATAAGGAGAGGCATTTCTGGTCTCCACTTTGTGGTTGGTCTGGTCTGTGCCCTGCTGTTCTCTGTCCTCTGCTCTTCTGTTACACCTGCCTGGTTTTTGTTCTTACCTGTTTATTTGCTTTGTTTTGTGGCTGGCGTCAAGCTGCCCCACCCCCAAATTTTGTGATTTTTACTGTTTGTTTCAACTCTGAGATCCCTTCTTTCTTCAGCCTCTTCGTCCTGGCCTCAGGATGGAGATTTTAGCACATCTGTCTCTGCCCTCAGGGGCACAGGGACACAAGGGATCTTCTCAAAGCTGTGTATAAACTGTGAGGATGAGGCATTGCACCTGGGCCTGGTCACGAACACTGCTCCTGCCCTGCAGCCCTGCCTGCCACTTCTCCCCCAAGCCCCAGCCACCACACACTAGAAACCTAGCCCCAGACAAGGGTTTTCCCTCCACATATCTGCACCCCTCTAACGCACCTATAGACGGCAGTCCAAACCCACTCATTCCCTTCTAGGAGCCCTGAAGTCAAATTCACCCTAATTGTGATTCTGCAAAGTCTCCGTAGTTGAGGCGTTCCTTTTATTGTTTGCTTGTTTGAAACTGCTGTTGTGGTGACACCGCCTTTGAAAAATTTAGGATAAGTGGTAGTGGAAGAGTGTGGTACCTGAGTAAGCAAAAGAAATAGAGACTGGGACTCCAGAGTCTTCAGTCAGGTGTCTTTATAACTTCTTATACAGGAATTGATTCCTGCAGCCCACAGGGTTATGATAATTAATTCTGTCACGTTCTCCAGTTGCAGTTTAGAAATTATCAGTCCACAATCCTCCTACAGGGGACGCATGGTTTTGAGGGCATTAGCCCACTGTGACCCCCTTTGCCTGGCAAAGCAATAAAACTATTCTCTTCTACTTCACACCCCCCTCCCCCTGCCAAAAACATCCTCATACATGTGGATTGTGGAGGTACTCCACACATGTTTATGCATATATGTAAATAGTTATGCAAAGTTTCTCCTTTTTCCTCCCCATTTATTTGACGTGAACTTGTCCTCTTTCACAAAATAGGCTAGGAACATTTAGGGGAGGGGAGATAGGGTAGTGGTTACAAAGATATCTTGTTCTTTACTTGTTTGTACATATCATGGGTAATTGTATTAATAGTTAAGACTCTTTGCCAGGCACTTTGTCATGGGATTTTCATGGATTACATTTAATTATCACCACAATCCTATGAGGTAGCTCCTCTTTTTATCCCCATTTTAAAGGTGAGACTGAAGCACAGTGTGGTGAAGTGACATGGGCAGGACTCAAGCCTGTGTGAGGCAAGCCTAGATCTGCCCAGAGTGGTATCTGTAAAGCTCACGTGTTTGAACTTGAGCTATACTGTCTCAAGCTATCTTTCATGTCCCGCACATTTGTACTCGAAATTATAGGCTCTTATTTTGTTAGATATTATGAAGATGTGAAAGAAATTAAAGCCATACTCCAAGTTTTTGAAAATGGAATATGATATATCCAAATGATGAAGTATTACACAATTACCAAAAGGTTACATCTGAAGAATTTACAGTAACTTGGGAAATCGATTTTTGGAAAATGGTAAAGACGTGGGTCTAAAATTAGATGAATGTTTTTGCAGCTGCTGATGTGGACGGGTTTTAACTGCCTTGATCAAGAAAAGGAAACTCAGACCAATAGAAATAGTACATTTTGGGTATCAGTAATTCTATTTTTTATTATCATAAAATGAGCATGTCTTTGGATGAGATTACTCTAGTAGCACCTGTTAGCTTAGAGTCACTTATAGGGACAATGTCCTGTGGGAAATGCTTACACAAGCCAGATGATAAGAACAGGGGAATGAGTGTTCTGGGCTTCTTGGGGTCATTACCACAAAGATCGCTGACCTGTGCTAAACACTGCTGTAGAAAAAGCACTCCCCATCTATGTTTTCTGAGTCTCTTCTTTCTTTGGAGTCATAGTTATGTTTGCCCTCAAGTTTCTCTCTATTCTTCTATCAAAATTCTTTTCAAATACCGAGAACTGAGTGTGTTTATATGAGTAAAACAAAAAATCTATTAAGAGATATAAACAAAATCTTAAAATAGACATACTTTGTTTCTGAGGAGGGAGTCTTACCATTTGCAAATTTTTCATTTTGCAAATTAATATACAACCCTATCAAAATCCCAATGGGAGATTCTGGGAGAAGAAAAAAATTTTTTTAATTTGTTTAAAAGGTTTAGAGTCAAGATGGTTCCAAGAAAATCATAAAAGGAATAACAGAGGGGAAACATGCCATGTGAAGTACAGGAAAAAATCTAAAATAAGAATAATTAGAGGTTGAAATAGCATGAATCCAGAGAGAAATCACACAACTGTGTAGACAGCCCACAAAAAGACCATGGCATCTGTACAATAACAGGAGAATCGCAAACCAATAGGGAGAGGAAAGATTAATCAATAAATGGTGCTAGATAACACATTATTTGGAATAAAGTTTTAATAGTAGATTCTCATATACCCATAAAACAAATCTAAGAGGAATTAAGTATACACAAGTTTTTAAAAATCATAAAAAATAGTGGAAAATATATGAGTCAAAAATCTGACATCTGGATGAGTAAGGGATTTCTAAGAATTAAAATATTATTTAGAAAACTCACCAAGGAACAATATACAACTTTTATAATGTAAAATTAAAACTTACACTTTTTTATGTAAATAATTTAATTAGAAGTGCCGTTCAAAATAAATTAGGGAGAGTATTTGTAGCAATTATGGCCAAGCTTTAATAAACTTTAATTCAAGTTCTCTTTCAAATAAATCTTAAAAGTCCTATAATTGAAAAATGTAAAAGGATACTAGCAACAAATTTTTAAGAAATGACTACTGATAAGAGAAATGCAAACGTAACAAAAAATATATTTTTGTATTTACGAAATTTTCTAACCATACAATAATAAGATAAAGTATGAATTGAAATGGTCCCACTTCTAAATTTTAGTGAGATAATACAACTTAGAATAATGTTTCTAGAAAGTAATTAGGAATGTATTTCAACAACCTTCCAAAATTATATTATTTGTTGTAGCAAATCTCTCTCTAGGAATCTCTTCTAAGAAAAACAAACCAGAAATTTAAAAAAAAAACAAACATGTTTATGCAACATGGCCTCATTTGTCATGACAAAAAATGGAAACAACTAAATTATGGAAAAACAGGAAAACTTAAATATATTATGATGAATCTCTATGACAGAATACTAAGACGTCATTAAACTGATGCTCTCAAAGAATAATGTCATAGAAAAACCCTTATAATATAATGTTAAAAAATTAAGATATAATACTGTATATTTAATTCAACCTATTCTATATACATATTTTATATATATATATACATTAAAAAATCTACAAAGAAATACATTAAGTATTAAGAGGGCTATCTTCGAGTAGTGTGATTAGAGGTGGGTTTTAATTTTCATTTTACTTATTTCTGATTTTGCTTGTTTTAAAGTGTGTATATGCTATATTTATAATCAGAAATCATTTATTTTAATATATTTTTTCAGGAAAAGTAATATACTGATATCTGAACAATTATATAAAAAGATAATCTCTCCATTTAATTGTTTAAAAAGCTTCATCTAAAGTAATAACCTGATCATTAAAATTCCATTCCTGAGACAGCAGGTTTAGGGAATTTGTCATCCAAAGAGGCTTCTTAACACTCCTGGAATCACACTACATGGCAACTGACAATACTGCCAATATAAGTTTTAAGGTCAGGTCAGCATATGGACACTGAAGTCTCATGTATGGGAAATGCAGTTCATCAACTTATAAGGAGATTGCCAAACTTTCTCAAATGTAGTGGCAGTTTTAAAATATAGTCATGATAATGAGTTACGTAGAAGAAAGTTTACTCATTTTTGGAGCTTGAGAATTTTGGAAAAGAATGTCATGGGGGAGAGAATGGAACACAGAAAAATGAAAAGTGTGGTCTCAGAGCAGCAATCACTTGGAGTTACAGTCTTGTTAGAGATGGCATAGAACAATCAGTATACCTGGGGGAAGATTTACTGGCTATCTGAGATATACCAGCTCCATTTTGTCAGCCTTCTGCTGTCGTATTGTCTGGCTTACATTACAAGAACGCTCGGAGCCTAAGTCTCTGGTAATTTTGGTGCATAAAGGATGAGTAAGCTTCACTACATTTAGTTATCATAGTGGCGAGTGTTCTCTGAAAACCTTGATGTAGTCCGAGCCTCTGCTGAAATTTACCAAAAAGTCTTTGGAGTTTGCTTGCAAATCTTGCCATCGTGGGCCCTTTGAGAGCACTGACTTTCTGTGATTTTCCTCAAGATAGCATATCAGGTATCTGCCTGACATCATGGGAGCATAAGGGCATCTGTTGATGGCAAGGAGAAGACCATGGAGTCATATTATCTGATAATGTTTATTCCACATCTGTGATTTGTGTCCTACAAGGCTCTTGGGGCTTAAACCACATGTGCTGTATTTGCATTAATGGGAACTTGAGAAGGAGAGGCCATAACACTATTAAAATGTTTAGCTTTCACTCTCCCATCACACAGACACATGCTAATAACTACTCCCAGACCTTGTATCATGGTGCTGCAGGATGAACGTGGAGTGCGCTCATTGTTTCGATACAAGGGCCTTAAAAACAAATAGCTACCATCTTTGCCTCTGATAGCTTGCCAGGCTTTTAACTTCTTTGGTTTTTCCCTCTTCAGATCATGGTGAGGTATCTCAAATGTATTCCAAACAGCACATTACTGTCAAGTCTTTGTTTCTTCTTTTATGAAGAAACTAGTGCTTTAAGGTATATTTAGAAAAGCCAGGGTTTAAGCCAAATTCCAAAGAGCCACATCCTAATTCTACTTTCAAAAGGCAGGAAATGACTTATCAGAGCAGAATGCCCCCTGCAGGCTTATTGATCAACCAGGCCTAATTGTTAAAAATGTGACAAATATTCTGGAGTCTTTCTGTAGGGTTAAATATCCAACTGTTAAATTATATTTGGAAACATTTTGAAGCATCTTATAAACCAGAAGAAAGAGAGAGAAAGCCAAGAAGCAGGACTTGAAGACTGGATTCTTCATTACTCCCTAGGCTAGTGTTTTTCAAATAGCATTCAAGACCCTTTAGTGGATCACGAAATCAATTTAGTGAGTTGGGACTATATTTTTTAACGAAATCAATTAAAGAAAGAATAGAGCAGAATAAAAATATCAGACTACATTACATATAGTAAGGGTAACTATTATTTTATGAAACTTTTGTTTCAATTATATAAGCTATGCAAATATTCACAAACATATACACAAACATAGGTACACAGTATATATATTGAATATTATATACAGAATAATGGATGGCTAGATAGATAGATAGGTAGAATTGTGTGTGTGCATCTAAGGAAGAGAAAAAGAGAGAGAGTGAGTGAAGGAAGAGGTACCAGTTGCCTATGTAAAATATATATCTTACCATGGATCATGGCGAGAAAAGTTTGAAAGCCATGACCAGACTGTACCTCCTGGGCAGTGGCTTCTTTTAACTTTGGAATAAATTCTCCCCCTCAATGCCTCCCTCATCAGCTTTCAGATAAATTCACAAGCTACTTATAAATGTAAATCTCAAACATTTTTAGAAAACTTTGTGGATGAAACTCAGGAAGATGTGAATCTAATGCCATGAGCCATTCATCAAGAGTAGCAAATTATAAGCCAGATAGATACTGGTTCCAATGATGGGAAGGTGTTCTTAATGTCCCGCTCCTCAGGTTCCTAGAAAATGATAAATCTCACAATAGTTCATAGTGAGCCACAAAAATTGAGGGAGGAACCCACTGTATTGATGATACTTACTTATAATATCATTCAGGGATAGGGACTATTTCTTAGGATTAGGAGTAATCTGGTTGATGGCAATAGAACCATCTTGATGAAACCAGCAAAAAACTATAGTTGAGACAGGTGCTAGGGAAAAGTTTGAGATGATAATATTGGAAGGAAGTGTGTCTGCTGTACATAATACAGAACCAAAAACTAAGATAACAGAATACAGTCCAAGCTGTTTAGAGTCAGAGTGTGAGTTCCAACTTGAAATAACAAGAATATTTACTAGGCCAGTTGGATAATCAATGAATACCCGGAAATGGCTCATTTTTGGGTACTCATATGACCATCTGCCTTGAATGCAAGTAAGGATTATTGTTTGATTACACGTCTAGTAATTTAGGTGGATGAGACAGATGGAAGGTGGAGTTAAGGAAGGGGGGGGCAGTGAGGATCCAGGAGATGCTCAGCAGAGCCCCAGTTCCTGAAAGGGATACTAGCAAAAAGCACTCCTGCCAGCTGAGAGGATCTGGTGCACAATGTAAGCCATCAGAATAGGGAATCAGAAGCCAAGAAACAAGATAAGGGTAAAGCTCCAGAACTGAGTTTCAGCAAAGACAGGATATTGAGAACTGGGTGCATTCTAAACTATCAGGGTCTGAGATCATGTCAGGCCACCTAGGAGTGAGCTAAAGGTCTGAATCCAACGCCAAGCATCTCAAAAGCCTAGCATCTAAAATCACAGGCAGAGAAACAGACTACTTGAGCTCTGGGGAAAGGAGGGACAAAAGACTGAAAACCAACAAGAACCTTGGAAAGTCCAGGAGACCATGGAAGAGGCACTGTACCCCTTTCAGAAGAGCTACATTGTCACAAACGTAGAAGGCAGTGCCATGCTGATAGGGAAGTTGCAATACAGATCCAGTTTTAAGATGCCCCCCACTACTCTGACACTATGGTGTGGCTCTCCTGATATATCTGCTCAGGAGTCTAGTGCTGTTTTCCTCTTGCCTAACGTATCAAATCAAACTTACGTTTTCTAAATTTTAAGGCCTTTTGTTATCTGAATATCACAACTCTACAGTAGTAACCTAACTCAACTGAGCCATCATTCATTCTATAACCCTTTTGAGGGCCTATGGTGCTCAGCTGTGTGCTCGGGACACATGGTCTTTGTCATCAGTGAGTTTAAAGTGTAGCAAGGGTGGAACTAGAAATTAGATACTTACAGTAGTGAGATAAACTCAATGGTGGAGTAAATACAGGCTACTGAAGGGATACTTCCTTTTTGACCTCCATAAGTTAGAAGAGCCTTTCCTAAATAGGTGATGTCTGAGTAGTTTCCTGAATAAAGAGGAGGAGTTTGCAAAAATCCAAGAGACAATCAATGACTCAGTCAATCAAATAATAACAACCACAATAGTTTCAAGGACTTACTATGTGACAGATACTATGCTAAATTATTTTCCTGAATTATATTTTATATACCCTGCACACTGGTCCTATGAGGTAAGTATTATTATTTTCCTCAGCTTATAGGTGAGGATATGGAAACACAAAGATTCTACTATAAGTAACTTGCTCAAAGTTTTGCAGTTAAGATATAGAGGACTTAAAGAGAAAAGTTAGAGACAGAAATCATGAAGTGCTTGGTAATCCATATTAAAGAATTTGGGTTTTGTCTTGAGGATAATATGGATCCAGTCAGTGACTTTTGTTTTTATTTATTTATTTATTTATTTATTGCGGTACGCGGGCCTCTCACTGTTGTGGCCTCTCCCGTCGCGGAGCACAGGCTCCGGACACGCAGGCTCAGCGGCCGTGGCTCACGGGCCCAGCCGCTCTGCGGCATGTGGGATCTTCCCGGACCGGGGCACGAACCCGTGTCTCCTGCATCGGCGGGCGGACTCTCAACCACTGCGCCACCAGGGAAGCCCAGTCAGTGACTTTTAAATGACAGGTAACCAACATGGGTTTGGATGGGTCATCTGTCTATAGTTTGGAGTGGCAGGACCCAACACAGAGTAACTTCCAAACCATGTGTGGAACTCAGTAAACAAAGAGATTTCTAATCCCTACTCCAAGGGTCTGATCCTTAGGTCCCTGTGAGCGCGAGAATCAGTAGTTCTTATAAAGACCTTGAAGGACAATTCTGATATCAGCCAAATTAGGAATTCACTAATGAGTAGATGTAGAGATTGGATTGTAGCAACACAGATTGGCAGTAGGGAGATCAGACAGGGAGTAGCAGTGGCTTGAATTATAGCAACACAGATTGGCAGTAGGGAGATCAGACAGGGAGTAGCAGTGGCTTGAATTAAAATAGATATCAAGGGGCTTCCCTGGTGGCGCAGTGGTTGAGAGTCCGCCTGCCGATGCAGGGGACACGGGTTCGAGCCCCGGTCCGGGAAGATCCCACGTGCCGCGGAGCGGCTGGGCCCGTGAGCCATGGCCGCTGAGCCTGCGCGTCCGGAGCCTGTGCTCCGCAACGGGAGAGGCCACAACAGTGGCCTTTTACTAAATCTCATCTGTCCTTGTAAGAACCTTCTCCAACATTCTTCCCTGAAATGCAAGTTTACCCTTAGAGAAACTTTGGTTTGTTCCTTAAAACGAACAATTTGGTTTGTTCCTTAGTACATATGTCCCATCTTGGATCATGATTAATTATTGCTTTCTAGTTGTTTTTCCGTGTTGGTTTTGTATGTCACCCTAGATTATAAGCTTGTTAAGAGCAAGGGTCACTGTTAACTTTTTTTTTTAATACCTCATCATTCCTAGAATTGAACGCTAGTAGGTGTTCACTAGGCATCTAATGATCAGTGCTTGCTGAATGGCTCTCCATTGTTGTATGTGATGAATAGTGATCTATATGTCCCAATATACACGAAGTACATGGACCTGTTGTCCTGCTGCAATTACTAGTAGTGCTTCTTTTGCCTTCAAAATTGTCACAGTTTAGGCAATAAATTAAATGGTCACTCTACTGATAATGCAATCAATATATTTTTTTAAAAATCTAGCATTTTAAAATGGTGCTATTTCTAACACAAATATAGTCTTGTTTTGGAAATAAAGGAGTGTTAAAGTTTTTCTGCACACATGTAGCATAAGTAATGTGTCATTCCAGATGTCAGATGTCCCCATTACTGGCCTGTTTTTCAATTGACAGATGTCATTGTCTGTTATAAAGTCATGAGTGGTTTATTTTTTAAAAAGTGACATCAAATGATATATCTACTATTGTATTATATATACATTATGCCACTAAATTATAGTTTTAGAAATGTCAGATACTTTTACATGTTTGTTTAAAGAGAACCCTTTTGAATAAACAGTGATTTTCTCCCAAAAGCAGAATTATCACTTTTGCTCATTTTCAGGGACAGTTTCATCATTTTCAACTTATTTAAACCTATAATTCATGGGGAAAGAGAAATTTCTTCTCATTCATGAACTTCCTAATTACGCATATGCTTAGTCTATTATCCTTAGTGAATAATGATGCTGTTTTATAAAGGCCAAAATATAGATTGTCAAGCTCTTGGTTAAATACAATTTCAAAATTTTCAGAAACCAAAAGTAAGGCTTTGCTATAGTGTTAACTTTACTTCTTGGATTAAGAAGTTTGGATTCCAGACGATAAAAATTCACTAGTTGATCCCCAAATCCTCATTGAGTATTTGTTACTCTGCCCAGACCATGTAGTGTGACATCAGAGAAGGAAATAGATACCCTTCATTCTTGTGATCTACACATTCTCCCAGAGTAATCCTCAGTTCCCTCATTTCCCAGGTTAAAGTGGCATTAATTCTGTAAGAATAGTTCATCTGCGGCTGGGTAATCGGTGTTTACTAGAACAGCACAGAGGCACTCTGTTTATGTCTGACAAAGTAGTTATAAATCACATTTCTTCAGATCATAAATACACATTTATCTTTAGAATATATCACCAACTGAGTCATTTTGATGTAAATATTGCACCTCTTAAATATAATGATGATAATCGAGGCTGTGAATCTACAGATTTGTGCAAGTGCTCCCTTTTCAATAACTGAAAATATTTAAATAGAAGTTTTAACATCCTATGAGAAGTGGCAGACAGAGTGGGACCTACCAAAGTTGCAACTATTTTCTCTGAGTTATGAATAAGGCAGTCTCACTGGCTTCTGCAAGGAAATCACAGTACGTTTTCTAAGTTGGTAGGCTTTTGTTGTGCTGGGAGCAGCGGCCCGGAAATGACTGACTCAGAGGGAGTCCTCAGCTCCTTCCCTCCTTTTAGCTCTGGCATCACATAGAAAGGGCTCTATGGCAAAGCGTTATAAACAAAACAAAGTGAGCAATAGTCTGCAAATTTTCTCATTCAGTCAAAAGACCTGTGGGAATCATCCAGCTTTCTCAGACTGGTAAAGAGTCCATCTTTAGAGAGGTCCCCAAGATGATGGAGAATCAACATTGTGATGGCATTGCCATCTCTCTCTTGTTGGCATCCTTGTCTGGAAACTGTCTCAGTTGGCTGTAATTTTACTTGAAGATTAAAGCGCAGATTTTTATATGTATCTTCTGTTCTCTGAATGTAAAAAATATAAAATACACCTACCTTCATTTCTCACTGGCAGTCTTGTAATTGAGCAGATTTCTGTTTTTCATTGAAACCTGGAGTTGAATTATCTTGAATCGGAAGGCATTCAAGCTGCTGTTTTTTGCTCAGCTATATTTCTCTGTAAGCACCTAATTGTTTCAAAAAGTGATGTACAGTATGCAAAAACCTGAATCTACTGCAAAATAAGTCTGTACAGCACTCACGTTAACAGGTGTTCTCATTAATGTAAGTAGACATGGAACAATTCTTGAATGTTTTATAAACACTTATAATCATGGCCAAATATGTTACAATAGCATAAAGATACATACTTCAACATCTTTTAATCTTGTTGTGCAATCTCAGCACTTATTAACAGAAGACATGTGTGAGTAATAAACTAGGGGCAACAATACCTGTTTCTACTTAAGTCACTGTATCTTAAATTAGCTAATACTTCTAAATAAAAAGTTTGCTTGTTTATTAATGTTAATAATGCTTTACTGAACATAATGGCTGCAACACTGATGGACCAGCAATGAGCACTTTTGCATCACTGAGGTTCTCTAAAGGCTTGACCCATTAACTTTAGGATTAACTCTCAAAAATCTTCAACTGTATCCAGTTTTGAGTATTGTCAACGCTCAATTAGAAAGACCCACACATAGGGCGAGATTCTTGGATGATCTAGTATAGATTACCCCTGCAAAACACATACTTTGGAATATAATCAAGAACATTCTATTCTAGCAATATGCATTGAAATACAGACCCACTCTTGGTGCTTCCTGACTCCCTCCATGTTTAATCCTATTGTCTGAAGTCTAGGGCTTATTGACTGATGGGGAAACATAGTTTCAGATTGTTGTTCCCAGTCTTCAAAGTGGATTGCCTACTCTACTCTGATAAAAAGTGTTATCAGCAGATATCCAAATAAACTACTTACATTGCCTGACAGTACACAATAGTATTTTAACTTTCAAAATTCTATTACAATGGAGGATGAGTTAAATACTGTATGCTATGGCATATTAAACAATAGGATGTAATGCATTCACTGAAACATATAAGGTAGATAAAGCTTACCTATATATTATTTACTTAGTGTCCCTTCGGTGTGGGTTGTGCAGCCACATACTGGATAGACAATTGCCCTTGGCTTCAGAGTAATTATAGTATAGTGGGGGGAATAGAGAAATCAGTAGGGAACTGCAATGGAGACCAGTATGGCCTATGATGAAATAGAAGCAGGATATCATAGAAGCACTTAGGAGGAACATCTATTTCAGAGAACGCTTTCCTGAAAAGCTGACATCTAAATTGATTTGAATAATATCATAGAGGAAGGCACAGGGTTCTGCACAAGCGAAACAACCTACTCTAAGGGAAGAAATAAGAATTAGTATGGGACAGCTGGACAAACAAAAAAAGAAAAAAAATCAATATGGCTGGATTGTAGAGCTGCAGAGGAAAATGTGGAACAGGGAGGCTGCAGAGCAGGTAGGTGGCAGAGCAGACAGGGTCTGGCAGCCTGAATTAAAGGTTTTATTTGCACTGCAGTGCAGCTGTGGGGAATCTCAGAATGATATCAAGCAGAGGAATGGGATGGTCAGATCCAAATTTCAGAAAGATCACTATGGCTACAATATGGAGCATGGATTGGAAGGGAAAACATAGATGAGATGGTGGGGAGACAAAAAGATACTGTCATTAAATCCATGTGGAAGATGATGGTAGTAATACATAGTTAAATACATTAAAATTACATAACATTATACATGACTTTTCATTAAAATATAAACACATATAATGTTTATCCATGAGTCAAAAAAATTGAATGATAGACAACAATTTGGTATACCTTGGGAAAAGGGAAATTTTGTGTTTGTTGTACTTTTATATTTGGTAAAAAACTTTAAATTGGGCATTTCTTAAGTAAACACAGAAATAGTGAAAACCATTCCAATTTGAAAATAGTGGGGGCAGCAGATTCCCAAATGTCATGTGACTAAATGAGTAATTTTGCACAGTGAACATAGCTCAAGCTAGAAGCTGATCTGTGGTTGGCAGGGATTGAGTGGTGGGTACCGGCGAACACGAGCCCTGGGATGATGAGTTTACCTAGAGGCAGTTGCTCCCCCCAAGTTTAAAATTTAACGTTAACAGCAATAAAACTCTAAGCTGATATCTTTATACACCAACTGCTTCGATTAGTCACTTTTTCAGTCGTTTTTCATATGAGCACCACAGGCAAAAGTTTTGGTGTAGCTGACTGCAAATGTGTGGAAACTGCTAAACTATCTACTAATTTACTTGGATAGTATTCTTTCATGAATATTGAGAAGACTGTTTCTCAGTAGTTAAAATATTTTACTACAGGTAAAAGAATGAACATGAGTGTTTGGTTTTTCTTCTTTGTTTGGGTTTGGGTATTGCATTCATAAACAGAAAGGTAGAGTGGGCAAGTGATTCAGGGTGTGAATGTTCACTACAGGACCAGTTTTATTACGCAGAACAAATCTGTGTTGTAGGAATGCAGGGACCAAATTATTTGAGTGTCAAAGGTACAGCTCAATTTCAGTTAAAAGCACTGTTTCTTGAAAGTTTGACCTTAAACCTTAGATTTCAGAGCACACTTAAAAATCTTGTCGTATATGTTGCCCAACATTTGTTTACTTTCCATTAAATAAGAAATTGCTTACATGAGCAGGTTATTTTGATATGATGACACCACTGAGGGTTCCAATAAATGTACATGCAAATCAATCAACCCCAAACACATTGAAAACATATCCAATAAACCTCTCAAAACTAATGAACGCACGTTTGTTAACACAAGGGGAGTTGTGGATACGCAGGATCCTTTGGTGGCCAGGCTTATTTAGTAGCGTGTGGATTTTAGAACATTTCTCCGAGTCAGAAGAAACAGGGTAATTATAACATAAGGTTCAACATCTTTAGATATGTAGAACATTTTCCGTTGCTTAAAACAAATATTCCCTAAGAAAGTATAAAACATTTTTCTGACTTGCAAAGTTTTTGCAGTCTATCATTTAAATTACTTAAATAAAGGGAGCTTTACTGGTCCCCAAAGCTGAGAATATAACACCCTCCATGCATATTAGCTTGATCTTCTTGACAGACCAGAAAAGTGTTTGTGTGTGCCAATTAAAACGAAAATGGATCCCTAGTGGCTTGTTCCTCACCCGACTTCTGAAGACTGCTATCATTGTTTGTTAGGATAAGGCTGCTATCCAAAGTAAACAAACTTTTCAAAACTTTCATGACAGATGGGGGTTACAAATGCATTTTAATAAGAGAGTTGCCAAAGCAACTTTTTTTTCTAATCAGCATATATTTACTTAACATCTAGCAACATTGGGAACACAAGGCAGATACTTTCTCACAAAATGTTTTAACAAGTAACATTTTTGGAAAGACAAATTGAAGACCTTTTACTTCTAACTGATATTTTACCCTCAGTTTTATGTTAACTTTGCTCGACATGTTAAGAAAAATGTTAGGAGTTACTCAAACCAGATTGTAATTTGAGACAGACATGCAGCTTGATAATGTAATTTCTTTGGTGGTCATAAACACCTTTGAGACCAAGTAATTTAACTATTAGTATAACCATGACAACGTCCATATCAAATGTGGAGTGTGATGCAAGATGAAAAAAAATGTTAATCTGAGGGTTTTTTTCAAAGCATTATTGCTTCAATTTTAGGTCTTGACATCTCACTATGATGTGGCCAAGATATATATTTCTTATGCTATTAGAATTAAATAAAGATACAACCAAAATTAATAAAAAAAATATTTTCACTTCAAATGAATTTACTATACTTTGGCATAACTTTTTATATCTACTTAATTTCATTTAAACATAATGATTTCATCAAGAAGTCCAAAGTGTCTCCAAATATAGTAGCAATTAAATTCCATTCCTCTTAAATGAGTAATCTGCTTACTTGTAGAATCACTGTAGCCACATGATTTAACATTTTTCAAGGCTCTTTGGATATCTGGAATACTTTATTACACATTTCCTATATACAGTTTCAACTTTATTAAGATGGAGTAAACCCTCCTTAGGCTCATCGTCAAAGTTTGATCCTAAGCAAAATGTGAAAGATATTTAGTTCAAACATAGGATTGTTTTAGTTCTTTCTAGAATCTCAAAGAGTTTTTTGGGTGCTCCAATTCTGTTTTAGATTTTTTTTTTTCGTAGAAGGATAGTAGCTGTTTCTGAGGGAAAAAAAAAGAAAACATCTGAGAAACAATATTGGTTGATCTTTTACAATTGTGCTATCTTTAGCATAACAGTAAAGAAACAAGCAACTTTTGTCTAAGATCTATATTCCTAATTTCACAACTGAAACCAAATCCTCATGGTCCTTTACCCATATGCACAGAGTCCTTGACCGTATACAACTGTTTGCTAAGAACTAGTGAACTAGAAATCAAAATCTTTGTAATCTTTTAATTCTGTCATTTAAAGTGATGCCAGTTTGATAGAATGGCATTCTCATTTTCCTCATTTGCTTCATTTTCTTCATTTGCAAAATTACTTTATGATAAGTAAAGAAGAAAGCTGCATTTGAAGAATGTTTAATATGTGCTTTGAGATCATTAAAGCTGATATCACTTTGCATACCAAGTGGTAGTATTCATATCCTTAATATACTAAAGTTCTGATAAAGTCAACCTTTAAAGAATAACATATCATGACCAATAGTTTATATATAATTCCATGATACAAATGTGTCTACAGTAATTACTCCCTCCTCTGAAATCTTGACATGAGCATTGTCTGTGCCACCACATTGGGACTTAATATAAGCCATTTTCTATTGTTATTTATCCTTATACTCATATGTCCTATTTATCCAAACAGATTGTGAGCCCTTGAGGGTGAGGGTTATGTATTCTTAGCTTCTAACAATGCGCCTTGCACTTAATAGATGTTTAATCAGTCCTTATTGATGATTAGGGGGATGTTCGGTGAGAAATACATCCTCTCATTCTCCTGAACTAAAATTATGTGTGGGGTTTATTCTGCAGTAGGAAAGTTGTTACTATCAAAGAGGGGAACACATGTCACTTGTTAACTCTAGCACCCTTGATAGTCTCCCAACATTCATTTGAGGTCAACTGGAATGGAAGTAGCCAACAATATTTAACTATCAAATATGTTTTACTGATGAGGTATCTATAACATAAAGTTGTTCATTGATCATTATCACATACATTTGGTTATCATTTATAAAAGACTGAAAAATAACTAAAGTAATATGTCTATAATGTTTCCTCTATGGAGCTATGAATAGTTTTAATTTGTTTTTTCATTATCTTTAGTTTTTCTAAATTCTCCACAGTAAATTTAGTGTCTTACAGTCAGGAAAAAAAAAAAAAAAGTGATGTTCTGAAAATTTTTTGTTTCTATTCTGGTAAACCAAAGTATGGAAAATGTTAATAATATAAATACCATCCTACATATTAATTTCTCATTTAAATGAACATCCAACAGGGGAAAGACTAACCGCCAGAATGCATTTTGACAAGAGCAGTACTTAATTGACAATATTGAAAAGGGCAATACTTAAACATAAACCCTACTCATTAAAAGTCCTTTAAGCAGCTTTAAATTAGCATAACTATACTCCATTTGTTAATTAAAGGTTAGAAAACAAATTTCTTCTCTCCTTGTCTCTAATCAGTGGAGTTTGGAGCTGGGATGTACCTGCTTTCATCTTCAGAGGAGCCCTAACAAGGACACAGACTAAGTTATGTCCCTAGCCCAGGGAAACTATTGCAGAATTAACACCAGAGTCTTGAGGAATGTGTCTATTCTGCGTGTTGCCCAGTGGATATGCTTATATAATTTCTTAGGCATACACTTATTACCAGCAAGAATTCAGATGGTCATTATTTAGCGAGAAAAAGTTTCAGGCAAATTTCCTGACAGGTATTTAAATATATCTATTCTTGACAACACCAGAAAATTTCATTTAGACGGCTTTGGTGCCAGGATATATCCCCTCAAAATACAACTTAGTGGAGATAAGGGATTTCAAGAGGCATTTGTCTAAAGTAGGCTTTGAAGCAAAGTGGAGACCAACAGCTCTTGCCTAAACCCATCTTTTCTGTAAGTTCTTTCTTCATCTACCTTATTTCCAGCATCTGTCACTTAGACAAAGCATGATACAGAAAGAATACATTAGCCTGGTTTAATGTCAAATCTTTTATGTCTGTTATCAGTTCTATATCACTCTATAGTGTCATCAGGAGATATTCAATCAAACGGTTTAGTCAAAGCTAACATTTACTGATATCTTTTTTTCTAAGAGTGTTGAAAATGTGATTGTTCAAAGTGCAAGTATGATGCCGCAAACCATTTATCAGAAAACCTAAAGAGGTAATGTTAAAAAAGTGGATTGAGAAACCTGAATTAAATGTGTTTTACCAGCCAAAGACTTTGAAACTGCTTTCCTGTGAGTGATTGGAATGGAGCAGAACGAAGTCAATTCCTGACTGTAATTAAGAAGTGGATGCATTTAAACTGTAGAGAGCAGTAGCCGACTTCTCCAGACTGCCTAGTAACTTGAAAGATTAGTGGGAAGACCAAGGAAAGGATGTAAACTGTATCTTTCTGATAGTATGTTTTGAATGAATTGCATTCACATAGTTCTCTGATCCAGCTTCTCAAAATGAATTCATAAATCACTGATTATGTACAATTAATGCAGTAATATATTTGGACAAAGAAACTTTTAAAGTACATTTTGCTCTTGGTTGTGTTAGCAGTAAAGATCCTCTTTGCATTGCGTAGCATGCACCAAAAATGCAAATGCACTGCTGAAGTACTTACATTTTATCGCTGTTTGAATTTACTAGACTGAAAACTGAACCATATTGGCTCTTTCCTAAACCCTCAGAATATGTTTGTTTCTGGTACTTTGAAAATGTTCCTTTTTATAATTTTAATAATGGTTTATTTATAATGGCAGAGAAATAGATTGTACACTGCATTTGGGCGAATTGATTTTTCTTTGTTTTTGTTAACAAATTGTAACATTATATAATACATTCTTAATCAAAATATTTACCTTCAGATTAGGATGAAGGTAGAGGTCAAGGACATTACTAGTTTTCTTGCATTAGTTAGAAGTGACCTTATATTTTTAGATTAGTATTTCTGTGGCAACACTTTATAAAGTAAATATTTGGAACTTTATGTAAGTAAAGAACATTGTAAGTGTGTTCAGATAATTAAGCAAACATCAGCTTAACTGTCTTTTACTAGATACATAAAACAGAGGATTATTTGGAGGCTATTTTGAGCCATCCCGAATCTTACACGCAATTTTACTTAAAAAAAGAGTGATAGGCCCTGGTAATCTGTCAAATGCTCGTGTGGATAATTAAATTCCTCTTATTTTCTAATCTTTCACTTCTCATAATTTGCATGTACTTTGAATAGTTCCTTTTCTTACAGTTGTAAAAAGTTGGAATCCAACTCACTCAAGAATGGTTGCATTGCAGCACTGACTAATGTTGCATCTCTAACTAGTTTTTTCTAAAAATCAATGCAAATGAATATATATGTATGTGTGTAATCAAAGATTGCTTTAAAACTCCAGGATTATTGTCATTAAATGTTGCTGTAAGAATCACTGAAACCTTCAGAGTGAGCTATTTGGGGTAATAATTGTCACTTTAATGATAGAATTACAGAGACATTTTGTAGCATGATTTGTGATTTTCTGAACTTGTGCCACATTTCAGCATTTACCTCCTATTTAGAGGAAGTAAGGCTGAGAAGAGGTGACTAGCTCCTGACTGAGTATTTTGAAATGTCAGTCCTCTAAACCTCTGAAGCCTTGCTTGATGTGTGACAGTAGTTGGGAAATGTTCATCTTCCTGTTGAAACAACAAGTCAACAATACGAAGGGAAAATCTTCACAGTTCAGATTGATAGCTTAATACGAAGAGCGTGTCCACACCCACTCTAATCAAATTCTTGCCTAAGTAGTCCTTTATGTGTGAAATCAAGAGCATTGCTGTGTTTTCTATAGGGTCACATTCTTCTCTCACAATTCCAGGGAGAAAAAGATTCCCTGCAATGAAAAACATATAGTTGCATGCTAAATATTGCCAACTACTTAACAGCCCTAAGAGTCTGGAACAGGAATGTTCATTTGATAAGTACTCTCCATGAGACATTCGAATATGTAAATGAACTTTTATTCTAATGTACTCCCTTTGTGGGGAAATTGGTCCTTTATTACTTTCCTATAGATCTTTATGATAGGAAAGTAGAAATAGCCAAATGTTATTCGTTAGAATGACCTTTTAGAAAAGTCTGCATTAGTCTCTTTGGTAAATAATCTGTTTTACTGCCCTCCATAAAAGGAAATCAAATATAGAGATACTATTAGATTTGAAAGAGACAAACAGGAAAGAGCCAAAAGTGCAGAATGAATTCTGACACACCCGGGTGCATTTTTCTGAGGTTCTGACTTAAGTGGATACTGTCTGCATTATTCTGAACTTCCTGGCTTGCTTTCTCCATGAGTTGGAGTAATTCAGCTTTAGGCCTACTCTGAGTTAATTGTTCTATTATTAAAACAATAATATATTTGTTATGACATGAAAAAATGGTTTATAGAGAGCAGTTCAAAATGATCCTAGTCTCCCAGTTCCCAGAAAGACAATTACTGGAATACAAGAAAATATCTGAGTGTATTAAAGTGTGTTTTTTTTAAAAAGCATATTTTTTTAATGTAAGAGATCTATTTTATTTTATATGGTTTGCTTACCTCTTGATTTTTTTTTTTTTTTTTTTTTTTTTAGATCACAACAGTATCAGGAAATGAGTTCCTTCTGCAGTCAGATATTGACTTCATCATATTGGATTGGTTCAACGCTATCAAAAATGCAATTGACAGATTGGTATGTATTTGTTTTGGCTGTTACCTTTATTAATTAGAATGTAGTCATTTAAATCTATTGCTTAGGCATAAGCACACATGCATTTAAGTAGATCCTATGAATTGAGAGTTAATAAGTTATTTTAAGTTTAAATAGTTCACAAAAACCATTTTAAGTAGAGAGGATTTGTGGAACTAAATGTCATTTGATTTCTCTCTTTCAAAAACACAGTGCATTCATTTTTTTTCTGAAATAACACAGACATTCTTTCACTGAAGGCTGTAAAAAGCACACAAGAACTTAATAACTACTGAATTTTCACATTTTCAGTTTATGCAATATATAATACATATTCTTGAAAATAAATGTCAGTGTATTTAAGCCCATACTCACTGTTATAATACCAGGAAACAATAATCCTTTGTATTGATTTTCATTATTCTTCCAGCTAAGCTAGATTGTTCTTCTCATGAAAATTACATATCTAGAACTTAATGAAATTACCCTAAATTCACACATTTAGAGTATGTTCTTAAAAGAGTCAAATTATTTAAAACTACTCATTTTATACTGTTTCTCGACCAAACATCTTATTTTAGGACACTAATATTTGCAAAATCTTGAGAAGAAAATATTCTTGAGTGCTTTTAATAAGGTATACAAAAACTACAACATTTTTGTGTAATTTTACTGCGATTTAATCACACACTTCCGTTATATTACCTTGGGATCAAAACTTTAAAAAATAAAATAACAAATTGACTTTTCGCCATCATCAATATAGTTCCCTTATCCAGGCACACATGAGTGCTCATGCACACACACACATACACATACACACACATACACACACACACACACACACACACACACAGATTGCTGTTGTCATTCAGAGTGGACTCTGGAGTCAAACTTCCTGCGTTTGAAAGTTTGAATCCAGGTTCTATCATTTACTAGCTGTGTGGCCTTAGGCAAATTACTTATCTCTTTTGGCTTCAGTCTCCTTGTCTGGAAAATAAGGATAATAATAATAATAATAATACCTACCTCATAGGATTACTGTGATGATTGAGTTAATGCATGGAGTGCTTGGGGTATGCACAGCATTTAGTAAGTTATATATGTGTGTGTGTGTGTGTGTGTGTGTGTGTGTGTATCATTATTAAATTTGAAAATTGTGCTTAGCTTAGGGGCCCTATTCCAAAATAATTTTCTTATTTCAAACTTCTCTTTAATCTAACAGCAAAATAGAT
Organism: Physeter macrocephalus; assembly: GCF_002837175.3. Taxonomy (NCBI): domain Eukaryota; kingdom Metazoa; phylum Chordata; class Mammalia; order Artiodactyla; family Physeteridae; genus Physeter; species Physeter macrocephalus. The sequence goes on from NC_041215.1 coordinate 50,542,990, forward strand.
CACAGAACTATTCAGTGCATTTTTTCTTCCTTGTAAAATTATCCCATCTAATTGTCATTTCCAGCCAAAGGATCCAAGTAGTCCTTCAAGAAACCTGGAATTATTTAAAATTCAGAGATCCTCCAGTACTGAACTACTAAGTCACTATGATAGTGATATTAAAGAACAGAAACCAGAGAACAGGAAATCTTTAAGTAAGTTTTTTTTTTTTTACTTGCTCATTTTAACTCTGTTTAAATGCAGTGCTTATGAAATATAAATGCATTGAAATGAGATTTGAGCCAAGCTCATACTACTCATGGAAGATTCGTAGCCATTTTCTGGCCAGGGATTCATGCACTGGAGGGCAGTCTGGGCGCTTTGCATGCGTCATTGTTGGTAATGCCTTTTGAAAAAATAATTGTTCCAAGGTCATGGTCTCTGCTTACAGCAAACCTCTGAATCTCTGAGTAATAACCATGGCGTTCAGATTGGTGATTGATTTTGAGAGTGGGAAATGTCAAGTGTCTCCAAACCTTGGTAAGCTGACTATTTGATTTCCATACATTAAAAGATATATGAGTGACCAGCATAGTTGGCTCAACATAAACCAACAGACTATGCAACTTTCTACACTTTTAGACCACCAGAAAGATTTAGAAATGTGGAACGTGGAGTAGATGTCCTCCAAGGTCACATCTATTTCTAATATTCTAAGAGCAATGAATTTGAAATGAAAAGGACCAGTCTGTCCACTTATATAGTGACCTTGAGCATATCTCTTAACCTTTTTCATCCTGATTATTCCTCAATAAAGGGAGTTATGAAAAAGTGTCGTGCATATCTCACAGAGTTGACGTGAGTCTCAACTTCCTGAAAGAACAAGTAGATATCTCTGGAATTAGAGAAAAACAATTTCCCAAAGTCTTGTAAATTATAATACCTTTCTTACATCATCTGTCTACCTACACTGAATCTTCTGAATCACCATTTTTTTCTGCACTTTCCCTCTGACCAAAGATCAGTGTAGTTATATCCTAGCTTTTTTAACTTAAGGAGAACTCAGTAAGTAGAGAAAGGCTGATTATGGAATATCTCCTTATCTACATATGTATACGAGTAAATATGCTAGATGACCGTATGTGTATATACACATATTTGTGTGCATTAGAGAATATTATACATATGTATACATAAATATACATGTACATTCACCCACATGACAAGAAAGAGGGAAACTATTTATATGTGATACTATATCTTCCAAATCTAAATTATTAGGAACCCAAATCTAGAAACAGCGTAACACCTTCGAGCAGGAGCGCCCTTTCAAAACTGTCGTTATTCAAAGAACCATACCATAATTTCAGCAACTGTTAGGTACATATTTAGTTAGCCAGTTGTGTTAAGTTCGAGCTTAAAATTATCAGTGTTAATGTCTTGGACTGTATGGTGCTTGCCAAATTATTTGTGGAAAATAAACAATGCCATTTTAAAAAGTTTTCCATATAATGGTACAGTTTGGAGTTATCTCATTTGAAGATTTCTCTTTAATTCCTGGTCATTGTCCCTCTTGACTTCGTATGGGATCAGACATAAGATTTTAGAATTAGAATTCAACTGTGAGTATGTAATTAATGTTGACTACGTAAACATTTGTAGTGGATATAGAAGGATGCATGAGGCAATGAGCAGTAGCTCTGGAAACTCAGATATAATTGCTGGTTTGGAGGAGGCCTTGGCACATTTCTGAAGCCTAAAGCTCAGGAGAAAATAAAGATTTATAAAAGTGTGTGTGAGAAACATTGAGGTAAATGGATTTTGTATTCAGCAATAGTCACTTGAAATGTTTTCAGACCATACTGGCGAAAAAAATTTCTACAGGTAGTATACCAACCGCTTCTCTTTAGAATTTATTTTTAACTGGGAAAGACAATTATTTGTCTACTTTGGGCTTAAATTCGAGCTTGTCTAAAGACAAGGAAAGAGACATATGATTCATTCTCTTCATTTCAAAATGTATTTAACTGTATAATGACCTCATATTCACCTTTTTCTTTGCAGTTAAAAAGTAATGATAGCTAGCAAATACTGAGTACTTACTATTCAGGCATTGTTCTAAGTGCTTGTCTTATGTTGATTTACTTAATCCTCCTACTAACCCAGTGACATAGGTACTATTATTAACCCTATTTTATAGATGAGGAAACTGAGGCACAGAAAATTAAAGCAACTTGTACAAAAACAAGTTATGGAGACAAGTTTCAGACCCAAGCAAACTGATATTAGAGTCTGTGCTTTTAACCATCACGCTATAGTGAAGTGAACAAATAAAAGGTAAACTTAGTTTATATCAACCTTGAACTTGGATGGAAATATTACATTAAAGATGAGATCCATATAAATCAATAAACTTAAATAGGGACCCAAAAACATATTAGCAAAAGAATTAAAACCAGGTGTTGCCTTTGGACTTTGATTTCACTGTTAAACTAAAAGGGTCATTTAATCTTTACTGCTAGCCCTAATTTTAGAAAATGCTTCTTTTCTGTATTTGGTGGATATTTATAGTTGTAAGCCTTTTTTAGGACTAGTATATTTTTTTGCAACGTAGGATACAGTTAATATTCATCTAATACTTTGAATGAAGTTCATTTGGTATTTACATATTCATTTTCATTTGAAAGGCATAATGATTGACCCACCCACACAATATCAAATTAGCTATGCATTTAAAATAGTGATTGGCATATTTTATATTTGATGCTTTTAAAAATATTTTTTCAAGTAGGAAATAGGCTCTGTGGAAGCCTTCTGATCTCAGTCCCAGATGTGAGCACCCAAACTTAGGTTTTTAAAGCATGCATTCGGTTTTATGTCACCCTCTTGAGATTAAATAATTATATGGAGTTAGAGAGTCACAGCATCTCCTTCCTTATTAGCAGTCTAAGAACAAACTTTATTGTCAGTTTGCTGCCTTTGGCTTCCTGTGCCCTTGATGTTCCCACGAGTTTTGTCGCCAAGATTGTAGACAGATAAAGCCAGAATTACTTTTTTTAAAGGCATGTGAACATCATTAGCAGCTAACAGGTGGTCATTTCATTGTCCAGTTTCTCTGTATAACATGGGAAAAAAAATATGTACTTTCAGTGAGTGAATCAGAAAGTTAAGTGCTTAAATATACTTTCCTTTTTAAAATATGATTCTAACCTGCCAACACTATTAAGTACTAATCAGATATTTTAAGATATCAGTTGAGTCTGACAGACAAGAAGCCAGAAAATTCAATGTAAGGGCCAAATCACTGTGGGAAATTCAGGACACCAGCATGGGATGAGAGTGGGAGAGCAGCTCTCCAGGGAGGGCTGTTATGGAAAGTGGAGAGTCAGTCAAAGAAAATGCTAACATATTTTTCCGAGGAAAGAGAAGTGTCTTCCACTGATGGCAAAGAGGAAAAGCTCAAATATAAATCCAAGAAACCTTGGAGAGCTTTCTCAACTTTTCTGAGCTTTACTTTCTAGATCTATAAAAATGGATCTAATACTGTCCTTGCAGGATCAAGTGAGAATGTGAAATTAGATATGTAAATACTTAGCTCACAGCAGGTACTCAATAAGTAGGAGCTCTTATTATTACCCTTCATGTCCCCAAGCAGATGGCACCAAACTAGGGCATGAGCCAAGGGTGGTGTCTGATAGAAGACTGGAGCAAGGCATATATACTTGACATCCTCTCTCTGAGTGTAGAGAAAATAGGGGAAAGGAGCCAGAACTGGATATGGGAGTTATGGCTGCAGAAATCTAAATATGAGCAGCTGGTCTTTCCCCTGGCGACTCCCTAGGTGAAAATGGCAGCCAGGGCATTCTTGGGAGCAGCACACCAGGAACTAGCACAAGGGAGCCAAGAAATACTCTTGATTCATTTATCCCCGGAAGAGCAGTTCATTAAGAAATTCCAGTTGATGGAAAGGATTCAGCATCTAGCCATTTCACCATTGCTTTAGCCATACCTCTAGTTTATTCCCTCATTCATGTATTTATTATTTTTCATTAATAGTTATATCTGAAGGCACACCATTAAAATTCTTGGCTACGCACATCTGTACTTTAAACTTTTAAAAATTAGTTTTGTATTTAGATTATGCTTTAGGAGTAGCATATCTCATGCTAGTCAATTGCTAAGCTGTAAATCCATGTATGGAAATCTTGAATAAGTTTATACAAAATTGATACTTAGCATTATAAATAAGCACCCCAAAATGAACATAAGTTAGAAAATAAAATCAAAAGTAATTGAACCAAAAGGAAATGGGTTTCCTGTTAACTGTCTTTTGATGAAAGCATCGTAAAAACCAAATGTGTACTGGGTGAAATCCTAAAAGTATTTTAGATATGGATTTCCTAATTCCACAGCTCCTTAGTGATGTGTGTAACAAGAATGTATGTACAAGGCTACAGGAATAAAGATAAAAATGGAAAAATTGGATTGAGATATTTATACAGTGCAGAAAATGAAAATGCTTGTGAAACTTTAGTGATATTTTTGTTTAAAAATTTGCCTGCAGAGTAATAATGGTCATGCCAAGTGAAAACAAGTGTGATAGAGAAGACAGTTAATTTTTGTGCTAATCTAAATAATTATAATACTGGCCATCCACAACTGTATGTAGACTGAGTTCTCAAAATCCAATTGTAAACTGTAGACCTCAACACATTTTCGTAAGGAAACCATGTACTAGCCACAAAAGCACACTTGAATCTTATGCAATCATTTTGAATGTTGTTTCTAGGGAACAGTTCATTCTGAGTTTGTTGCACCTCTGTCCTAGGAGTTCTGCCTTCCCAGTAGCATTGCTTTCCATCTGGTTTCCCTTTTTCTCCTCCCCCCACCCTTACACCAACTCCACCAATGCAATCAGGATTCTCAGAATGGCTTTGGCCAGGAGATTCCTGGACCCTGAAAATCCCCAGTGATGGCAAGGAGGGAATGCAAGGCCTCCAGGCCGGAAGAAATAGTCAGAAAAGGAGAGAATGAAGGACTGGAGAGGAAGTTTCTGCAGCATGGGTGGGGAAGTGAGTCCTCAGCAAGGACAGATGTTCCTTGTAAGACATGTATGTAATGAGAGATTAGTCTGGCATTGTCCCAAATGTTAACATTTGTTGAATCTAGGTGGTATCTATAGGAGTGATCATGATGCTATTGTTTCCTGTACGTTTGAAAGTTTCACAATTAAAAACTGGAGTATACACACACATACACACACAATTAGGCATTACTCATGTTCACAATTCAATAAAAGAATATATACATTTTCTAACTGTAATTTGAAAATTTTAAAAGAAAAGTCAAATTTTCTGAGTATGAGTTACATTAAGACCTCTTTAAGTATAAAACATTGATAAATCATTGTTTTCCTACTTTTTCTCCAAAAGCCAATATATTTTTTCTTGTGACTATTGTGACCTTTCTGGTAACTATATAATTAAGAAAATTTATTAAAATGTTTATTATTATCCACAATGGAAAAGTCATATTAGTTTCCTGGATAAATATGTAATTAGCAATTGTTCAAAACATATTGTGAGGCCTGTTCTGGAGAGTCATATAAATACATATGTTAAAGTTTCTTCTTATTAAGAATTTTGTATAAAACAGCCTAATCTTGCCAATGCATGAAAATAGTAAGATGAATAAGCCATCTGCCAAGAAAATGAAAACAATATTAAAATTGCACAAAGAAATTATCTAGCTCGGAAGAAACAGAAAAGCTCTGACCTGGACACACACACAAAAAAATCATAATAGTTGTATAGAATATTACGGGTAAATGTGTTGTCAGAAAGATCCAGGTTCAGATAAGGTGGTCAATTATCTGATTCTTTTTTTTCCTACTAAAATCAATATTGGTACCCTGGCACCAGTTTCATTCAATATCCACCTGAGGAAAATAAACTATTGAACTAAAGTGTGAAAATAAAAATAAATTTGTTTTACTATAGTTATGTCGACTTAAAAAGAACCACACAATGTGAGAGTTTTATTTGGGGCAAAATGAGGACTGCAGCCCGGGAGACAGCATCCCAGATAGCTCTGAGAAACTGCTCCACAGAGGCAGGGGGGCAAGGTCAGTATATATGTGATTTTGGTGAAGGGGAATACATGCAATCAAGCACATATTTTTTACAGGCGGTTTCTAGTCTAGTCTCATGCAGGTTACTGCTAGTCACAAGGAGCAGAGGTCACCATGAAGGATTTTAGCACTTTTCCAGATATGGAGAGATACAAGAATTGAGGTCATAAAATGGGCTCCTGAAAATATCTAACTATCTGAAGACCTGTTCTGCCAGTTTTTCCCAGAGCACAGAGTGCCTCATTTCTGCTCTCCACCTGAACTCCTTTCAGGGGGTGTTGAAAGTCAGCAGCTGCAGCAGCACATGTTTTAATCCTTGTAGAGGTAGACGGCAAGTGCCAATAGAAGATGCCAGTTCGTAGTTGACATTTAAGACAGACAATATCTAAGGAACGGTGAGTGTCAGCTCTCTTCTTGATTGTTTCCCACAGGTTAAGGGAGTTCTTTATTTCAAAATATTCCAGTTAGGTGAAGAAAAAAAATGAAAAGTTTTAAAAGAAAATTTACATTGCCAAAGCTGGAAGATTTAAACATTATGAGAAAAACATACAAACAAACAAACAAACAGTAAAGATTAGAGGCACACTTGATAATCAGACATCTGAATTACTTTGTCAAAACAGTATTATTCACAAAGGTTCCAGGGCTTCACCGGGGCACTGTGTGACCACAGCAATTGTTGTGACATGTGTTTCCAAGACAGTTAGCAGCAATTCAACTTTCCTGGGACTCATAGATTACAGTCTCTTCAAAACATTCAGTTCTCTGTGAATCATTGGATAAGAGGACTTAGTTATAAGCTGAGCAAAGGATGTTCTGATTAATCTCTTCCTTCCCATCTAAGGGGTTGATCTCGCTCTCTGACCTGTCGGTGTCCATTGTCATGTATCTTGTAGCATCAGCTACTCTGAAAGTCTATCTAACCCTATCAGCACTCAAACACTAGATCACCCCATCTCCTCTTGACCCTGGCAGTAACTCCCTGACCATATTTCCCCTTAGATGAACTGCATTTAATCAATTTCTGATTTCATTAGGTCAAATGGCATCTTTCTTTCAACAATAGGCCAGATCCAGAGGGCTGTTTGCTGTAACTCTCCAGCAATACTTCCTTAGCATTAATACACTACTATGATTGTAAGTAATAGAAAAAAATGTCCTTTGATCGCCTCTGAAAGTTTCTCCTCTCTTTATTCCATGACCCTAGAATGGGCATATATTAATATTTTCTTGTAAAGTTAGGTATATGATATTTGTTTACCGGTGTCATATCAAGTTTAAAGTATCTTAGCTAAACATGATATTTAAAGCATTCTTACAGTGAATCCCTGTGCAGAAAAAAGCATTCTTTTGAATGCAAATGATCAACTCTTTCTGTATACAGAATTTATTTGGTATACTCCTTTTTGTTTCTGGAGTGTAGGAATAATGCTACTTTTCTTCAAAATCCTACAAAAAAATAATTTGATTTTTAATGCATTTATTTGGGTGTCCCAAATAGGCCAAAAGTATGCTTAGGGAAAACATTTAACTGTAAACATGTATAATCGATGAGATTTTCTTGGAAAATAAGTTTATTTCTCATTACTCATAGTAAAGACCACATCCATGTAAGGAAAATCAGGTATTGCTTTCCTCCCAAAGTATGAGTTGTATCCAAAAATACCAGCTCTTTCCATCGAAATGCAATAAAATGTGATCTATAACATTAGGACTCTTAGCTTCCTTCAAGAAATGGTTTATGAATGCCTGGAGAATGGTAAATCAGTCTGCCAATTCATCTTTCTCTTATTATTTAAATAGAACCTAAATACTCCTGCTACCCAGTTTCAGTAATGTAAATATTCCCTTTTTGTATACAAAATCAATCGGCCTAAAAAAATAGAGGTAAAATAGGAGATGCAATGGCTAAATACAAAATGTAGGGCTGGGATAGTGCCGTCAGAGATGGTGACCTCCAAACTGAAGTCTAAGGTTAAGAACAATTTCTAATCAAATTACTGCATTGGAATGGCTCAAGTCCAAGTTCCTCAATAGAAAGCTATCACTGAGTCCCCTTCTGCAGTTTTTTCCCACCTCTCTCTGACCCATGATTTATGTTCTAGGAAAATGACAGTTATAATCCCTGATGCACGCTACTCTGTGCTGATGTTTATATTTAAATCAGTGTCTTCTCTTTGCTAAATTAACATCCTGTTCGACTCAGCTCAAGCCACACCTCCTCCAAAAAGCTTTCCCAAACCTCTGTGGTGAGTTAGGAGGTCCTTAGTACTCAGTGCATATCTCTACCATTGCAATAGCCAAAGTGTGTTACAACAAGCTAATTATCCATGTCTGTTTGTCTGTCCACTAGACTGCCAGACTCTAAAGAGAACTCTAGTTTACCTTTATCTGCAGCTAGCAGAGTGGCTTGATGATATTTGAGAGTACTCAAAAATATGCAGTGTTAAATTAGTGAATGAATGGATGAGGATATTCAAATGGCCATTATCAATGTACTTCTCATTCTGTGCTAAAAATGAAGATAAAATTGCGAAACATTTTTAGGAACAATAATGGATTGTTTCTTCATCCTGACTACTTGTACTGGTTTGGTATTTTAAGGTCACTATTTGTATGTCTCTCTTAGTTTTCTCTTAGAACTGTAAATCTCAAAGCAATGATATATTTTTGCAGGTCTCATGTACTGTACCTAGCAAAATCATGTATAAGTAAGTGTTTTATCATTCAATGAGGATAAAAGTGACTAAGATTTGGGGGAGAGAAAAGAGAAAATCCTAATCCCTTTGCTTAAAGTTACTGTCCTCTCAATATCTTTCTATCATACAGTCTAGCCTTCTATTTTTTTTAATAGACCTTTATTGGAGTATAATTGCTTCACAATACCGTGTTAGTTTCTGTTGCACAACAAAGCGAATCAGCCATATGCATGCACATGTCCCTATATCCCCTCCCTCTTGAGCCTCCCTTCCATCCTCCCTATCCCACCCCTCTAGGTCATCGCAAAGCACAGAGCCGATCTCTCTGTGCTATGCTGCTGCTTCCCACCAGCCAACTATTTTACATTCGGTAGTGTATATATGTCGATGCTACTCGCACTTCTCCCCAGCTTCGCCCTCCCACCCCATGTCATCAAGTCCATTCTCTATGTCTACGTCTTTATTCCTTCCCTGCAACTAGGTTCATCAGTACGTTTGTTTTTTTTTTTTTTTTTTTAGATTCCATATATATGTATTAGCATACGGTATTTGTTTTTTTTTTTCTGACTTACTTT
>NC_041215.1:50552426-50641782 GCF_002837175.3 Physeter macrocephalus
TTTTTTTTTTTTTTTTTTAGATTCCATATATATGTATTAGCATACGGTATTTGTTTTTTTCTTTCTGACTTACTTCACTCTGTGTGACAGACTCTAGGTCCATCCACCTCACTACTAATAACTCAATATCGTTTCTTTTTATGGCTGAGTAATATTCCATTGTATATATGTGCCACATCTTCTTCATCCATTCATCTGTTGATGGACATCTAGGTTGGCACTATTTACAATAACCTTCTATTTTACTTGAGAGAATCATTCTGGTTCATAATTATTCTTGATGCTGTTCTGTGGGCTCTGACTTAGAATTTTCAAGACTGTATTGGAGGTGAGCAAAAAGAAGACACTCTATAATGTACAAAAAAGATAGTCGTTCTGATAATTTTTAGAAGACTCTGAGAATAGTTTTCTTTAAGGTCAGCATATTTATAAAAATCCAGTAATTTTATAAAAATCCACACAAAAGTTAGAAAAGTGTTGTATGTACCTTCTTCAAAAGGTTGTGTGGCATTGTGTCAGAAATTTGTATCTAAGAATCGGGTATTTTAAGTACAATTCTTACCTCCAAGATAAGCTAACTATAAGATTTGGACAAGTTTCTTAAGTTTCCAAAACTGACTTTTCAGATAAATACAGTGGATAATTTTTATATAAATATAAAGCATATATACAATATTATATGATCTAAGGAAATAATAATATATTAGATCTAAGGATGATGTATATACTAGATCTAAAATATATCCAAGAACTATGTAAATTTATTTTACAATATAAATATTAGATAATGATTTCTAAATGGGTGTACTCTGAGTAAAATAATCATGACATTTGTCTACTATAAGTTCATCAAATTTTCTCTTTAGAAATATAGCAGGAATGCACTTTGCCACTGATTTGAACAGTTGGAAAAATCAGATCAAACAAATGCATAATTTATCAAAGGCTTAATTTTTTAATATCGTCATTATTCTATTGACTCATAGCATTATGTACACTTTTATCTCTGTTTTATTAAGGGATTCCAAGTGTTATGGGGAATAAACCCTTGGTTTTCCATTCCTGAGTGTGAGCCTGATGTTATGGCAATCTCTAGAGATTAAATGTCATGAAGTGTCAGCTGCCTTTTCATTCTTGCATAAAAGAGCAAAATGATGCAATGGTAGAATTTTGACAGAAAGTTATGTAATTTCACTTAAAAACAAGGAAAGATATTGTTTAATTTTAATGTTTTATATATGTGTGTGTGTGTATATATATATATATATATATATATGTATGTATATTAGAACCAAGCCAAATGTCATAACACATCTGGTGATAAAGAGATAGCTTTTTTTGACTAAAGTAAAACTATCAAACCCACATGAATACAGAGCAACTTATAAAGAGTTAAGTGAAAGATGCTTAAGATCTGGTCTCACCAAAGCACACTCTATTGACAGACTGGTAAGCATTCCAGGATGCCTCCTAGGCCCACTCTATCTGAATGAAGGGGGTTGATATGTGGGAGGGGCACCCTAGCTGACCAAGGTTTCTGTCATCTGCTGAAGCCAGGATCTCCCTGTTCTATTAGATTTCAAGTGCCTGAGGGTATAGACCTTCTGATGATTACTCCTCCTCATCCCTGCTACCTAAGGGCAGAGTCCGAAATATATTGGTGTTCAATATTAAATGTCTGACTGAGTGAGTAAATAAATGACAGAGTGAGTGAGTTGAAAAAAAGAAAACAATTTTGAATTTTATGTATGAGAAATGAAGGGAAAGGTCGAAATGTGAGGCACTGACCTCTTGATGGGTGTTTTAGTTTGGATTCCTCCAGAGACAGTCCCTGAGACAAAGATTTGAGTGTAGGTAATATTTTTGGGAAGTCATCCCTGGAAATACCGGTAGGAGATGGGGCTGTGGAGAGAACCAGGGAAAGGAAGGCAACAAAGGAAAATATAAGTTACCTGGAGTTTAATACTGCTGTGAAATGCTGGGAGTTTTTCAGGTTGAGAAGACAGGAATGGCAGAGAAGAAAATAGGTATGTATTAAGATAGGAAAGAAAAAACTATTAGAGCATAACATGTTTGGAGAACACCTTAGACTGGCGAGCCCATAATACACAAAACATTAGGGCAGCAACTGGAGATCAGACTGGAAATGAGCAGGAAACATTGGCAAAGAGTCTTGCACAGAATGCTAAGAAATTTTGATTTATACTATAAGTAATGGATGCCTAGTGACAGACTTTTATGCAGGCAGGCAGCAGACATTTACAGATCTGATATTCAGAGTGATAATTTTGGCAGAAATGTGGAGAATGGCAAAGAGACAGGTAGCACAAAAAAAGTGAAAAATCAAAGATAAGGAGATACATCAGGAAACTATTACAGTGGACCAAGTAACTTAATACAGGCTGAAACTAGGTAATTAGAGTGGAGAAGGGAGAAAATTCCAGAGATTTCTGAGGGGATATTGACAGGTTTTTTTGTTTTGTATTGGAAAAATTCTTGGCAGTTCCCAAATACCCATTGCTTCTGTGGTTAGGATAAAAGAAACATCAGGATGCCTAGGAGTTCAACAGAACTGGCATCCTATGTCTCATTCTTTTAGGATCTTGCTAGATTCTTGTGCTTAAAGTATGGTCTGTGGATCAGCAGCAACAATATCACTTGGGAGCTTATCAGGAAATACAGAATCCAGAGCCCCATCCCAACCCTACTAAATGGAATCTCTGTTTCAACAGGTGATTTATATGCATATTAAAGTTTGAGAAGGACGCTCCCATATGACAAAAATAATTTCTCTAAGTACGTTTTTGGAAGTCTTGAGCCAGAGAGTGGCCTTTGAGACTTTGACAAAACCTACTTATGTAGAAGAGCCATCTGGTCTGCCTTTATGTAAAATAACCCTACACGTGGTTATTATCACGTTGGCCATGCCATGGCACTGATTTTGGATGGTGAGTGCTTATTTCATCTCACCAACCCCTTTCAACCCCTAATTGCAGACTAACTGAGACAGAACCGACTTACACTTTCCTTGCAGCTTTTGCCTGTGCAAACACCCAAGTCATGAACTCTGAATTATCCATGTCAAAAAGTCAACAGCTCTAGCCAAACAACCACAATAATGAAAATTTAGCCAAGAATAAACTACCCTCACCAAGACAAACAGCCAAGAAACCAAAGCTCCAAACAATTCCTTGGAAGTGATTCACGAATTCCCTGGATGTGCTCATGTGCAAAGTCCATCTGAAAGGCTATTTACCTCTTATTTTCCATTTGACTCTTATGGGAACACACAATCTCATACATAGCCTTCTTTTTGTTATTTTTCTTCTCCAAATGCAAGAATTATAGTATTTTATGGCTTAAATGTCTTTTATTTTAATGTTGTTCTTGGGTACCTGAATTCATTTCTCATTGGCCTTTCAGATTATATGTCATAATTCTGAATGAGCCACGATATAGCTGTTTTACTCATAGAGTAAGTTTATCTGTTGTGCCTGCCAAAACAATCAAGGCCTACCAGCTTGCACATTAGTGAAGCAGTTTAGAAAAATTGCCAAAAATAAAGTAGGCTCACAATTTAGTGATCAAAAAGTAAAGGATAGATTCCAAATAAAGTCTGATTACTCCTTCTAGTAGTATGAAATTTCATTCACCAGGAAGAGGTAATAATAACTATCTCGGAAATAAAGCATCATTTTCTCAGATCCACCTTTATTTATTCTAGGAAATGCAAACTGAGCTGGGCAAATGATAATCTTTTCTAAGTAAGACTCTTTCTCACAAATTTGCCCCTAAATGCCCAGTCTTTTAAAAACTTGTTGGATAGTAATGAGACAGATTGAAAGAGTATCCTCAAAATTTTAGTAGTGCCTGGATACACTTCACTTAGTTTTATTACTCCAGGACAGCTTACGTAAGAATAATTAATCTTCTTTATTTTTCCTCGTCAGTACCTAGGTTTGTTATTGAGGTTCCATGCCTTATTTTTAAATTGGGCATAACTGATTTCACCGAAGGGTTTGACTGAGAACCCATACAATTTTTGGTTAACTCATTTTTATTGAACAAAATCCTGAATTTTAGTCAAGAAGCATTAGATATTAATCACATGCAAGTGGAATCATTAAAATTTCCTTTACCTTCCAGAATAGCAATAGCAGGTCATTACAGAATCATAAGAAGTGAGCTCACTTAATACTCTTTAACAATTACATAAAAGCAGTCATTTTCATAAGTCTTAGAAGAAGCTTTTAACTATTACTTGAAGAGCATATTGGAATATTAGAATGTATTCTGTTGTGTTATTATAGATGTGACTTGTGAATTGAAAAAAAGTGTTCTCTCACTCAAGACTCTTAGAAGTTATCCTTTTCAGCTTGAATAGTTTTGTTTAACACAGTTTTTGATTATATTTTTTACATGGCAAGTAGAGACCTTTTTGCTGAAATATTCCAGTATCGTTTCTTAATTATTACAACCTTAACTTTAGAGAAAATTAGAGGAGAAACGCAATATTTTCTACTGCAGTTAAGTACAACAATTGGTGACGCTTAATTTAAGGTGAGTCAGTTTAGAGGAAAAACTAAAACAAATCCCTCCTCTAAATTATTATTGCCTTTCTCCTTCCTTTTCTTGTAACCACCTCTCATCTTTGACTTTGAAACCCAACATTTTAAACTTGGTTCTTATTTCAGTGGGCTAATCCCCTTTCATAAATCATGCTCAAGAGCTGAAATAATTTGCACATCATTTAAAGAGTATTTGCTTTGAAATATTCACCTCAAGCTCTTTGTATATCCTTTCTCTCTGAAGATTTGAGGTATTTGTTTTGTTCTCTGAGGTATAAAAGACCTGGATAAACTTTATTCCTGTTGTTTCAAGATTAGTTAACGAAAATGCATATTAATTCAGCAGCAACTGGAACAAACCTCAGTAAAGATGATCATACATATGCCTCTTGGGAATAGCAAAGTACAAAATGTCAGTCTTCAAATCTCCTCGGACTTGCTCAAAAGAGCATTGAGGGATTTAAATTTCCAGATTATGTCTACAAATGTATTTTCTTTGTTGTGGAGAACAGGAGCTGTACTGATTATTCTTCCCCAGAAAATTGATTCTAATTTGTATTTAAACAAAAATTAAGCTATTTACAAAGTAGCTCTTCCAGAATACAGAGAAAAACTGCCGCAGAAAAGGTAAATTTAACATCAACAAATTATAGTCCTGACATGCCACTAAATTTTTAATTTCTTTTGTTTCAGGCATCAAATCCCAAAATAAAGTTTAACAGAACACACCTTTTTTTCTAAAAACAAGTGGAATTGAAAGGACCTCATAAAATCAGAATTAAACATATTTAGGTAAAGTTCAAGGATACATTTAAACATATAAACTCAAATTTTCCAATTTGCTAGTAAACTCAGGAAAAAAATGACAATTTCTCCAAATAATATATCTGTTTTGTATGTTAAGATGTACCCTGTTCTTTTCTTAAACTGAAAATGACCATAACCTTTGGCACTTAAGTGCTTATCCGGAAATGACTAAGTGGATTCAGGGGTAATAAATCACTCATATGGATCCAGCCACCCACAGTCTTGTTCCACTTCTCTCCTTTACAAGTGTAGTAATAGACATTTCCATAGTCCTCAGGGTGCCAAACTTTGCACCATTAGGAAAATCTGCAAGTAGCTTGATTTATCTTCCTCACTCAGTTAGCTAAGACCCAACTAAGTAAAAATCTGCAGGAATGAACTTGAGTTGTTAAACTTTTTTTAATAGGGAGATGCAACAATTAGAACTTTCCTCCTTTGCCGCTTCAATTTACTTTGGATGTGAAGCCCCTTGTGAAAAATATTCAGATGAGATCTCAAATTATAGGTGCATGGCTGGATGATGCTGACTCTGAGTTTTCATTATACACAGAGGATTGTCTGCTGTTTGCAATTAATCCAGACACAATTCTCTTGGTACTTTGGGAGGAAAGTGGAAGAAATAGTCATTTTATAAGTTGTAAACTCCTAAATTACCCTAAATTAGAGACACTATTAATCAGACACTTAGCTATAGATAGGATCTGCTTATTGTTTAAGCTCATCTTCCCCTGATGGAGAAATCAATTAAATATTTAGGATGTGGAATACCTTCCAGGTTGGATAACACATTTCATTTAAATTATGGCCCTCCAATTCGAAACATTAAAGGGGATCTTAACGGATGGAAGCACATTACTGTCTCTTGGATTGGACGCATTAACACTTTAAAAATGAATGTGCTTCCCCGGATTTCCTATTTGTTCCACCAGCTGCCTGTTGATGTGCCAGATAAACAGTTTAAGGATAAGTATGTAAAAGATGCATGTGCAACATTCTGTGTGCTGAGGTGCACCCTTGTAGGAGAAGTCCCCAGCTGTGACCCCTTTGGATGGTTTTTCTCAAGGCCCTAGCAATCTAAAATGAGAGGGCTCATATGACCATGAGACAGTAGGAGGGAAAACCTAAAAACAGATGCAGTTAGTCCTCTCACAGAGGTTCTGTGTATTTCTAATCTTGTATCATTTCTTCCTATCTTAATAAATAACTAAGTGACTATCACAAGAAAATATTGGGACAATATGGTAGAATTTTAAATAAACATAAGATTTCCCATTATAAAAATATTTGGTAGGAAGGTCATCATTAGATGATCACTCAAGGACCATCCATCCCTATGCCAACTTTATGAGCAGTACTGTAAGAATGAAGCTTTCATGTCCCCCATGCTACAGAAGTATGGTATAGAAATAGCTATTGTTTGGGAGTGCTTACCAGGCTGTAGGCCCCGTTTTAAGCAGTGTACATGTTCTCTCTCATTTAATTCTGTCAGTAAACCTATGAGGTACAATGGTATTATCATCATCCCCATTTTACCTAGTGGGTAAGTGAGGCACTGAAAGGTTAGTCAATATGCCCAAGGTTACACAGCTGAAAAGTGGCAGAGTTAGAATTCAAAACCAAGCATTCTGAATCCACAGCCTGGAGCCATAACCATTGTTCCGTGAGGATTCTGGGTTTGGGAATGAGGCTGAAGGTTTCTGCTGCTTACTAGCTCTATAAACTTGTAAAACTCACTTATATTCTGTTTTACAATCTTGAAAATGTCAGTAACGATAGTACCTATGTTGTTTGGAAGCATAAATTAGATTATGTATGTGGTGTTTGTAGCAGTGCTTGGCATAAAGTAAGAACTCAATAAATGTTAATACTAACATTGGTACACATATTTAATTTTCATCCATAGTATTTTGAAGAGTCTTCCTAATTTGGTTCAGGAAAGGTTACCTTAGAAACAGATGATTGAAGTCTCTTAGATTAACATATTTTCAAAAATTCTTCGGGATTTATAGGGAAAAAAAAAAGCATATGGAATGACTTACAGAAGACTGAACTGTAGTCAGTCTGAACTTAGTCAGACATTGTCCTCTTTTGTTTCCATTTATAAAAGTCTTGATTCAGAATTAACATAGATATATTAGCTTACTTAGTGAAAACAAATTTACTCAATCATAAAAGAGATGATGAAGATAGGAGTCAATTTCTTTGTTTCTAGAGACACACTCCTCTTGCCAAATCTGATAGAACACATGCTTCAGTGCATTTGCCTTACTTCAGAAGACAGCAGAAAACTCAGCTAACTGGTATAATTATATAACTTGGACGGTTCTACTGAGGGGGTTAAGCTTTGGCAATACAATACAGAATTACAAAGTGCAGTGAAGTTGCAGGACTTTAACTGAAATGACTTATCAGCATTTTGACTGGGAATAAACAGAAAAGGAACAAATTGATCCTTTCAAAGTTGGGTGGAAAGAGTGTTCCAGAAGCCTTCCTTTGTAATCACTGTCATTGAGAGGCCCTGAGGCCTCTTATTTGTTAGTAATTGATACCTAGACTTCAGGCTCAAATACTAAAGAAACTGCTATTTTAAGGGCTTGTCAAGAAAGTCAGGAATTAGAGTTCTTTTTTCCTACCCAGTCTTTCACTAGTCTTTCACTATTGGGCCAAGGTCATTGTAAGTCAGGGGTGAATCATATACAGATAATTTTACTCTTTCCATATCTTAGGAAAAATATTGGGATAAAATCAGAATCTGATATTTAAAACAACCAGAGGTGTGCTTTATTTGTCTGGGAAAACAGCCTAACCAGCAACCATTCTATATTTGTTTATTTGCTTGTTTATTTGCTTGTTCATTTGGCGGTTCTCAGAGTGGAGTAAAGCTCTTCATTGACTCTTCAATTCTGCTTTTCTTCCACTGAATAGATAGAAAGGAAACGCCTTTAGATGGAATGGTAATAAAGGAAAGGGCCCCAGGCCCAACCAGATAGATCAGCCAATCAACTCTGAAAACCAGTGAAGAAACAAGTTACACAGAGCAATATTCCTCTCAATGTATTTGTTACATTCCAATTATAGAGGGACATTCTTAATGTTCCTGTATTATAATATGTTCGTAATATAAGTGGATTAACTCAGATCAGAGAGATCTGTATCTAGGGACTGAGGGAAGACAAATAAGCTCTAAAAAGCTAGAACTGATATTTGAGGTCTAAGCAAAGTTGACAAGAACCCTAAAAAGCTAGAGTAGTGGGAACAAGCACTCAGTTCACACATTCGTGTCGCAGGCACATTTGAGGAGTTGCTTGCACTGTTTGAAGCACTGCTGTGAAAGAGGTGCCAGATGCTCTCAATTCTACATTGACGAAGAGTGTTTATGGTCACATTTTAAGTAGGTATTTACTATTCTCTATCAAAATGATTTAATGATGAATTTACGCATGAAATATTGTGAGAATATAACTTTTTTGATTTTCTCAACAAAATGAATACAATAATGACTGGTTAAATATGCTTTTGGCAAAGTACTTTGCTTAAGTTTACATTTATATCTCACACTGAACTTATCAGAAATTATGCATCCACATTAAGAACAAGCTCTTAGCTATAGAGTGTTAAGTAGCACCATGAGCCATGGTCCACCAAGGGTTCCTAAGGGAAGAATTTGATACGTCAAAATGCTACAAGCTTGAGTCCTAGTGTCATTGTTCCTCCTCAGTCTTCTAGAGGCTGGAATTGTTTCCTATCTGGCCCTAGGAATGAGCATCTGTCACTTTACAGTAATAGAAACAGTGTTAAATGACCTAGAGCCCAGCTGTTAGGAAGCAAGTGCTACTTGAAGTGCAGATTAGGCTAGGAGCTCACCTGGGGTTGTCCAGTTGCAGTGCAGTGATGAAAAGCATTGATGCTAGACCCAGATGTCTTGGGTGTAGGTCCTGGCCCTGCCAGGACCATCTGTGTGACTTGGGTAACATTTCCTCATAGATTTGCAGTGAGGACTAAATCACTTAGTCCCTGAAAGTGCTTAGAACATTGCCCAGAATAGAGTAAGTGCCCTTGAAATGTCAGTTATCCATATTAGGGACTCCTATTAGACCAAATAAACCTAACAATTTATATAACTTGAATAACTTTAAAAACAAATGGTAAAAATATAAACCACAGAGTGGCAGATTAATTGGAGGTTGCAGAAAATTTTAGAATAATTATAAATAAAATAATAATTTTGAATTTTCCATTGTCTTATGTATTAAGATTAAATACATTAGGTAATGATATGAAGTAAACAAAGATATAAAGTGATATGGCTAACTTTATTTCCAAAAAGTTAAAGGAGTCTCCTGTTACAGGGGAAATCATTTTTTTTTTTCTTTAAGGGGAAATAATTTTTGTCAATTTTTACATATTAATATCAGTATTAATAAGAAATATAAACAGATGTGCCATGTGTTGCTCTAATCACATAGCATGTATTTTCTCATTTTTCATCTTTAAAACACCCTATATAGTAAGAATAATTTTATATTCATTTATAGAGGAGAAAACACAAATATTTGCGTTTTGGAGCCCAGATTATAACTTAAGCACACATTGTATCTTTTAAGCTTTGTACAATTTTGTTTTTATTTTCTCTTACCTTTCTTTAAGTTTTACTTGCAAATATGTATAAATAATTATATTGTTAAATGATTTTTTGTATGTGTGTTTTGAAGGATAAAGAGATCTTTATACAGATATAAATGCATGTGTGCATATATACCGTATATAAAAATAAAATTTAAGGGCCATATTGACAGATGGAAAAAGCACAAATGTCAAGGAAAGTTGATTTAGAAATTAATATATAATAACAAAAATTAAACTCCAGCATTTATTGATTTAACAGATGATGAGTTAAAAAGTAAAAACAAAGGCTTAAAATGTAGTTTGATTTTTAAAATTAGTGAGATTACTCTATGAACTTGTTCAGATGTTTGTTATTTTCTAATTATATTTAAAATAACTCTAACCTTTAAGTTTCCAAATGACTTATGTCATTTATTTAATTGCTTCTGTTTAGAAATCCGCATATGTACAAATATTTAGTATGAAAATATCATATTTAATCTTAGATAAATGTCCATAAGATTATAGTGGAGATAAAAACATTTTTCGCATATTTGTATTGTTGATTACTAAATACATATTAAACTTTGTACCTGAAGTACAGACTCAACACATTATTTTAAAATATCCCACATAATATTTATTATTATCAATCATATACTAGAGCCACAAAGAAATTTTTAAAAAATCCTAAATGCAGAGATTACAAAGAAACATGACATGAATAAGATATAATAAAATATAAGAAAAATCGAAATTGATAACAAGATATTAAGCAAAACGCCCCAAGTCACTTGTTAGTTAAAATAACACTTCCTTCAATTGCTTTTGCCCTAAGGAAGAACCCAGTAAATATCAAATGTAATAGTATGCAACCAAAACATTATTCTGAGGCAAATGCATAGCATGAAATGTTTTTAGCATTACAAAGAAAATTAAACAATTCTGTAGTTAACTCAAGAAACATTTTTTTAATAACTAAATATAACTAAAGAAATCTGAAGGTAAAAATGGTAAAGTGAAGAAAACCAGTCAATTATAAAACAAAAATTACTTTTAAACTAAGAGATAGTCCTTTGAAAATAATCTTATTAAGAATAAAATAAAAATAACTGAAGACTCTAATTTAAGAGAATATAAAGCACAATTAAAATGTAAAATGTGAAGCAGATACAGAAGTTAAATTTCAAGACAATAGTATATAAAATTGTATTCTCATTGATGGAAAACCAGTGAAATATGTTATTTTAGAAAAATTAACCAAAAGAAATAAGGAGAAAGTAGAATATTCTAAAATACCTCTTTAAAATCTGCCTCAAAACTGTTTCAGCTCTACAAATTTACTGACGTCAATTTTCTAAAGAAGAGATCATTTTCATGGCATTCTAAAGCACACAAATAATCAATGAGAAAAATCTTAAAGTACGCATATAATCAAGGAACTGCAAAATTAAGCAATAGAGAGCATACATCACCACTGCAGCCATAGCTGTCATGAACAGCGGGGGTCGTCTGCACAGAAATGAAGGCTAAATATGACCAGCGTTCCAACCTGATTTTCCATGAAGTTCCTCAAAGGAGTCAGCTCTGGAGACCTGCACACAGATTCTTGTAGCACTACCAGCAGTGTGTTCAGAAAACACTATAGGGAAAGGATTTTCCTGTTGAAGGGCTGGTAATCATAGGCCATGGGAAAGAGAGTCGGAAAGTCTCTAGTGGTCTTAACTGTTGAAAATGGACTCCTCAGATCTGGAAGATAGGAACTCTAGATTTTGTCAGTTAAGATCATCAAGATAGACATCTGTTTGATGAATAGTTTAAGAGGAAGGAAAAAAATTTCCCTCCTTCCTAATGATTTTCTCTCCTTTGGGAATGAACCATCACTCATTGCTTTGAAGTCAAGACTCAATTGCTTTGGCATCTCACAGCAACTAAATGTGGCAACACAGAACAATTTTTTTGGAATGATGGTTGCAATACTTGATCTGTGATCAGCTTGAGATGTAAATAATGATAAACTAGTCAGGATAGTCAAGGCCATGTGACCTCTTAAGTCTGGCTGTTAGGTACACCATACTTTTGTTTTTGTTTTTATGGAAGCATTTGGCTAGATCTTTTTTAGCCTCAGAGAACGAGTGCTCTGAAAATCATCCTAGCAACATAGTTTCAATGTTTGGAGGCATAGTTTTATATTTTTATATACTGACTTAATTTTTTTTGACTTAATTTTTAAGATTGCTAGTAGCTTGGGTTAGTCAAGAGGGAGAGAGGTTTTAACAGCCTACTTCCTACCTTAAAAAGGGGTGTCAGATTGAGACTTGAAGACTTCAAGAAAGGTCATGGTGAACACCATCTCAGAGCTACAATGATGTACAGGAAGAAGGATGATTTGAGTGGCCATAGAGGAAGTTCCAAGTTGCAAAGATTTGCTTTTGCCAGCATCGAATCCAAGTCAAAGGATCAAGGCATCTGCATATTATTAAAATGCCAGAATGATGCATCTGATTAAATGAGGAAGAGAAGAATGCTTTATTTGCCTTGTTTCTCCATGCTTCACTGTAACATTTTGAATCATAAAGATGGAATAAATCATAGTATTTCGTATCCATCATTTAAAAACAAAAATAAAATTAAAGAGAAAGAAACATATTACATTTTTATAAATTTTATCAACTATTATACTTCCTTGTACATAAACATGTAGCTATAAAAGCGTATGTGTGTGTGTGCAGGTGTATATACAAATATTCCACCTGTATTGTACATAAGCTTTCTGTGAAGCAATTTGGAAATGAGCACTGAGAACCTTGAAAATATTTGTAGTCTCCAAACTTAATTTCAGTTCCAGAAATCTGTTCAAAGAAAATAGTAACAACATGAAACTCCAAATTAAAATGCTTTTGAGTATAGTGAAAATTTTGGAATAATCTAATTGCCAACAGTGGGCATTTGTTAAATAAGTCATTGTGCATTTATATGGTGTATGGTGATGTGTTATGCAACTATAAAAATTGGTTTTCAAAGAACAATTGCAGAATGAATGTGCATGGCATAATGTGAAGTGGGGTAAGAAAAAACAAGCCACAAAACTTGTTTGATAAGGAGTATGAAAGCAGGGGCCTGATCTACTTGTTCAGAGATGTATCTCTAAACAAAGTAAGGGCTCATTAAATACTGTTAAGTATGTGAATGAATATATGATATAGAAGAAAAATACACCAAAATAGCAACAGCAACAGTGGTTGCTGTTTTTCTAAGTAATAAATTTGTCATTGGTTTCTTTTATTGTTGTGTTCTCTGTTCTTTCTGTATCTTCTAAATTTTTCACGATAAATGCATATTTGCTTTCAAAATCAGAAAAAATATAAAATAGGGCATTATTGTAAAAGATGGACATTATGTATAGGAAATACACCTCACAAAGTGTCTGCTGGACTGTACTTATGAGTATTTGGCTCTTCTCAGCTCAAATTCGAAACTCTTGAGTCTACTCACACCAATTTTCTCCCCCAGATTTCATCTATTGCCCCTACGTGTGTGTGCGTGTATATATATATATATACACACACACATACATGTATACATATATATAAAACAATACATACTAGTTTTATTAATTTCACTTTATCCTCTGCATATGTGAAAGCACAAATGACACGTCTGGGAAAATACATATCCAGAGACTAAAAACATAATTTCTCATCAAAGAGCTGGAATGCAAAGGTTTAGAAGACAAACTACTTGAATAATGATAAATTAGAATCTTTATTTTATACTAACCAAACCTCAGATATGAAGCACAAGTTGTGGTTTATTGCTTGATATGGTAATTGCATTAAGGTTGTTATTCTCTTTACTATCATTTATTTTTTTCTGAGTTGGATTTAAGACAAGAAATTATACAGTTTTCTAGGAAGAGTCTACCTAAACTTTGATCCTTTTTAACTAACATATATGTGTGATTCCTCCTCTCCCTAACAAGCAGAAATTAAGAGAAGGAGGAGAAAGCTGAAATATTGCCATTTAGAGGAAACTTAAGAAAGGAACCAAGAGCACAGAAGGCCTCAACTGAATCTCTGTATTGTGCCATGATTCAGGGAAAGGGCCCTATCCTGTTTGGTTGAACAGCTGGCAGCTCCCTGAGTACTTCTGCCACCCCGTCAGAGGGGAACAGACACACAGAACATAGGTAACATGCCTGAATTTAGCCCCAGGATAGAGGCCCCTTTTGTCAGAAAAAAATTTAATTTGAAGTGAGACCATAGCTTTTTCTTCAGGCTTTAGAATGCTTAGTGAGGCTAGAAGACACAAGCCCATCTTTAAATTAAAATCTTTGAACATTTTCTTCAGATTTGACTTGTACTAGTAAACTATCCTTTCCCTTTTGGCACATCTGTGGGGCAGTGAATTTATGATTCGGAATCTTCATTCCTCTGAACTTGGAGGAAATTCCAGGGAGATGCATCATTTCTTCATTTGGGCTAAATGTTATAAGAAAAATGTAAGGACTAAATGACTAGTTTTACTATAATTAGAGAAAATAATTTCCCCCATCATTAAAAGAAAGCAAACTAAAATAATGGAATATATCTATATATATAAGAGCATTAATAAATTCATCAGGAAACTTTTTTAACTGTCAAAAAACCCACTCTTTTTCAGTATCCATTTTCTTCAGTATGACTTATAGTACCTTTGCCTATAAAGAAAAATTTAGTAATTGTAAAAATGAAGGTACCAGTTAATTCTGCTTCTGAAATTGTCCGTAAATATGAATCCCCTTTGGGGTGTCTTCTTCAGCATAGTTCACTGAACAAATAGGCATTAATCCTAGTTCCAACAGGCCAACTGAAGTTTACCATTAAAAATGGACTGTTCAATAGGTACACATGATATGTAAAAACGGTTGCTGTAAAGTGTATTTGACTCACCATCTCCATTCTGCCAGGGGTTTTTGTTTTCTTTACTTGGATTTTTTTTTTTTTTATTAATTTGTTTTGTGGTAGAAGTTTGCCTTTCTAAAAATGACAGATTAAAGTTTAACTCTGGAAAAAAACTAAAAGCCTGAAAGGAAGAAATCATTCCTAATCATTAAACCTTCTACAAAGACATGATAGGAAAATACAAAGCCCCACTGAAAGTTAGATACATTTTACATTTCCAGAGGACACAGAGAACAGAGTTCCATCCATTCATCCATCCATACATGCATCCATTCCATCTATGAGACACTGTCCTATGCACTGGAGATATAATTTTGAACACAATAGATTAGTTAATATTCTCCAAAAATGTCCCACACATAAGAGAATGCTGGCCCTAATATCAGGGCCAAGTGCATTGAGAATTGAAAGGTAACTCAAGACTACACCTAACCAACCTTCTACTTTTACAAAAGACAAAAGTTAGACCAAAAGCCACTGTGTAAGTTAGGGTTCAACCAGAGACGCAGAACCACTACTAGTAGGAAGGATGGACAGAGGGGAAGAGAGAGAGGAGGGAAGTTGGGGGGAAGGCAGGAATAGGGAGGGGGAGGGGAGAGGAGATGAGAGGGATAGATAGATAGATAACAAGGAACAGACTTACACAGTTATGGGGCCGGCTAAGTCTGCAGGCCATAGGGAAGGCAGTCAGAAAGGGAAGACCACAACCAGGCTGGAAGTCCATAGGCAGGGGCTGAAGCTACTTGTCCATGGACAGTAAGAAAAGGGAGATTAGGCAAAAACTGAAACTCCCTGGGCAGGAGTTATTTGGAGTCTATGACACCAGGGAAGACTTAAGCCCTCTTTTAAAGAGCTCAGCTGATTAGATTTTAAGAAATGTATTTAAATAACCTCTTTAATTTATCGAACTGATGTTAGGACAATCAAGAAACAATTATAATTTCTTTAATTGTATTTATTTTAATGGTAACTCGTAAGTTAGATATAATTTGATACATATAAGAAATAGACTGAAATTACAATAATTTTATTTATTTATTTTTATTTTTTTTTTTTTTTTGTTTTTGTTTTTGCGGTACGCGGGCCTCTCACTGTTGTGCCCTCTCCCGTTGCGGAGCACAGGCTCTGGACACGCAGGCCCAGCGGCCATGGCTCACGGGCCCAGCCGCTCCGCCAGAACCACTACTAGTAGGAAGGATGGACAGAGGGGAAGAGAGAGAGGAGGGAAGTTGGGGGGAAGGCAGGAATAGGGAGGGGGAGGGGAGAGGAGATGAGAGGGATAGATAGATAGATAACAAGGAACAGACTTACACAGTTATGGGGCCGGCTAAGTCTGCAGGCCATAGGGAAGGCAGTCAGAAAGGGAAGACCACAACCAGGCTGGAAGTCCATAGGCAGGGGCTGAAGCTACTTGTCCATGGACAGTAAGAAAAGGGAGATTAGGCAAAAACTGAAACTCCCTGGGCAGGAGTTATTTGGAGTCTATGACACCAGGGAAGACTTAAGCCCTCTTTTAAAGAGCTCAGCTGATTAGATTTTAAGAAATGTATTTAAATAACCTCTTTAATTTATCGAACTGATGTTAGGACAATCAAGAAACAATTATAATTTCTTTAATTGTATTTATTTTAATGGTAACTCGTAAGTTAGATATAATTTGATACATATAAGAAATAGACTGAAATTACAATTTTTATTTATTTATTTTTTTATTTTTTTTTTTTTTTTGTTTTTGTTTTTGCGGTACGCGGGCCTCTCACTGTTGTGCCCTCTCCCGTTGCGGAGCACAGGCTCTGGACACGCAGGCCCAGCGGCCATGGCTCACGGGCCCAGCCGCTCCGCTGCATGTGGGATCCTCCCGGACCGGGGCACGAACCCGTGGCCCCTGCATCGGCAGGCGGACTCTCAACCACTGCGCCACCAGGGAAGCCCCTACAATAATTTTAAAGAAAATAAAGGTCTACCCTTGAATAAACAGAACAAATTGCATTGGTGATTGAGGACATACAACAACATAACCTAAGATGAATTTCTATTAATATGGCAAACATATTATGGCAAACATAAAAAGCAAGAATAAGTAAATAAATAACCCTCTGTATATTCATGTAAATTTGGAAAGCCCTGCTTAGTCTTACCAGAAAAGTTATTTATTTTTCTAAATGTAAGTAACAGAAACTTCTGTGACAATTTCTATTCAAGACAACTTCTGTTACAGTGGAAATGATGTAATCAAGGCTAGTTTGGTTTCTTGTTGATGATCAAGACATCTCAAGAAGTTTGTGTTGGAGGGTGATTGCATTTCTAGAGATTTTTATTATAGACTACACCCTCATAATGTTTCTTAGTTTTTTCCCTTTATCTTATATAATTATGAAATAAAAATCCTATTGATTTTCTTTGGATTACCACATCAACTTAGAGCCTTTTATTTGGTAATTTTCCTTTATCTTATAAGAAAATCCTTTTCATGTTCTATAAAGCAGTGATGTCATTTTCACAGTCAAGTATTAGAACAAGTTTTCCTTTTTTAAACTTTGTAAAGCCTGTTTAAAAAAATAGTTCCTTAGCTTAATGAAGGTGTTTTAGCTTTAAAATGTTGAGATGGACAGATTTTTGTCCCATCATTCCCTCAAAATGGCTCTGCTATCCCTCCCATTGCTATTTTCTTTCCCTCTTTCTTATTTCTTCCCCACTTAACCTCCTCCTATTTTTGTTCTTTTGTGGCTGGCCTTCCATTAACATTTAAAAATACACTTTAATGAATATTAACCAAAAGATTTAAGAGGAACAAAGGAGGGGGCAAAGAAAGCAGGAGAGGGAGGAGAAGGAAGAAGAGATGAGCAGTGGGCATTACTATCAGTCTTAAACTAATTTCTGCAGCTGGCTCTCATGTCCAGAGCTGGTCCAAAATTCTACAGTATTTACTGAGGTGTCCAAATCAAAGAAGAGGAAGGATCTTGGTAATAAGAAGTCTACAGTCCTTGAATCATGGATTATTGCCATAATATTTACCTTTAAATGTAATGAATATGGGCTATTAAAAGTACAGGGAATCTAGTCACTGACGGTCTTTATTTTATTGATATCTGCATTTTTAGGGTATGACTTACACAGGTATTTATTTTAAAATCTTCATTTACATTTTTATTTAAGCAGAAAGCTAATGCTTTATGTTTTCCAGTTTAAAAATCTAAATGCTGATATATTGCATATAAAAAAGCATAAAATGTTTGAAAATATAGTTACCTTTTCGACATTAATCAACGGAGAAAAAGTATAAATATGTTTTTCTTTACATCACTACTTTTTGACAACTCCCCACATAAAAATTAACTAAAGGCCACCTTTTGTTGTATTAGCAACAGTGATATTTTTAATTAGCTTCACTACCTCCATTTGTGCTTAGGTATGACATTTTCCACAAGCCCCAGTTCACGTCAGGTTTCTAGTTCCTTCTTTGGAAGACAGAAAAATCCCTCACCTGCCTTTGATACTTCGTGTCTCTCTTTAGGGTCTGTTTAACAGAAACCCCATGTTTGTCAGTCAACAAACCAGTTCCTTGAACAGTGATGACCTAATATGAAAACTGAATATTTTATTTAGTTTGTTTTTGTCACACTGGGTGTGGGTCGGGGTCTCGGTAAATATCCCCAGGATGATTAAGTTATTCCAGAATAGAATTTTTATTTTGATCAGCTATTGTATTTTCAGTCCATCATGGTTCCCTACATCCATATAGGATAAAGTATGTGGGCCAAATAATACAGGGAAGTTTGGAAACAATTGGCTTTTATGGGCACAATCTTATTCTTTCCATATCCATTTTTTTTTAATTGTGAAAATGAAGCCAGTTTTTTTTTCAAAACAATGCAACTTCTCAACACTCTTGGAAAAGACAGCTTGGTTTGAATCTTTTTTTCGATTTCAGCTTATGAGGAAAAAGCGTCGGTTGTTTAAATTGAGCATATATGTTTGTCCAGACATTCACTGTGTTTGAGTATTAGTGGAAAAGAATATTTCTTGTGATAGGCTTTGTCTCCTGGTTTAGTTCTTCAAGTTCCTGACTCCTATACTCATAAATCAAGCATATTCAGGCACAAAACAGGTAATTGAGGGGAGCCATTCGCTTGGTAATTCCATCCTCTCTTTTGTGCACACACTTGCAAAAGTAAATGATTTGCATCTGTGCAGACACCCTTGAGGGGCTTGTCTATCCTCACATCATTTTTAGATATCCAAGAAGTTTCTTTGTGAAACTCGCATTCTGTGTTGCCAGATGGTTGATACAACCCTACAACACCACATTTTGAGCAAAGAGGACCAGTTTAGCAGGTAGATGAAACAACACCCATTACAATTATTGTCACATCTCCCGATTTGATAATGGCAAAATGTACTTCTCATCACATGTTCATTCCAAACACAAAAATGAGTAAAATTGATATGGTTTTCCTTTTACATTAAGAATTGGGCACAGCTGCTCCCTTACAAACGTTAAAAGCAAAAATAAAAGATAATAACATCTTTAATTTCTCATGTTTCTCAGCATCTCTTAGAAAAACAGCTTCGTGATACATGGCTCAGTGGCCTGAAAATACCTACTTTTGCTACACTTTTAAGTGTTTTCCTTCATGTTATAATTCAAGAGAGGGAAGATTTCTAGCAAACATAAAGACTTGAGGATCTAAGGAAAAGAATCTGAAAACTTGAAATAATGCCTTGTCATGCTGTTCATTTATTCCAGGACATTTTTGCAGTCTTTTGTTTGATCATTACTGTATACCATTCATTTACCTTGTTTGGAAATAAAAGGTTAAACTAGTAGCTATATGCGTGGCAAATATTAAGTAAAGATGAACATTTTAAATATCTGTCATACTTTCAATTATTTGTTCTTTTGAGTAAAATTAAAATGCACTGATCAGATAAGTAATTGTAGTTGGGTTTGGAGTATATAATCTTCAGGGAATTATATACACAATAAATCAATGCGTTAATATAACAAAGTAAGCATTTTTTACAGGATTAAAAAAACTTAAAGCCAGGTGTCCAAAACTGTTGTTTCTCTCCATCAAAAGGATTGCTTAGAAACTTCCTTGAGACCACCTTCAGATCACAACATAGGCATAATACATAATTCAAGTTATTAACTTTTTCCATTTAGGCTTACAGATCTTAGAGACACAAGTATTTTAAAAGAAGAACAAGATTTTCATGGAAAAGTATGAATTATACAGTAGTTTTATTGAGTCTTTACTGCTAATGCACATGGGGTTCAGAACCATAATGACGATATTGGGCACTTAAGTCATTAGGCTGTCATATTACAGCAAAATTATTTGTACTATATAATCATTGTTTCCTTTTTTATATTACACATATCTAAACTTAGTTCATCTATCTTTGCCATTACAGTACTACTTTGTTGTTGTAAATACCTATTTTTTAAGGATGATTTGAGTATGTTCATTGTAGTTCAAGTTCATGTTTATTAGACCTCTGCATCCTTAAAGCTGGGAAACATGATCGAAGGAAGTTTTCAATCTGCCTCATGGTGTCTTGTTTGATTATGTATTGCTTCACAGCGTCAATTGCTATATAGTTTATATTTTAAGTACTTGTACACACTAAAAATTACAAGCGGAACGGGAGGAGCCAGTTTCTTTTTTTTTCTAGCAAGATTTCCATCATACTCATATTTAAGACACACTCTTGTTTTTAAAATTAAAGTGAAGTTCTGTTTGTATTCTGCTTTTTTAGGGGGGTGACTTTAAAGATGAACACATCTAAATGCTCTCCAGTGATTATTTGCAATAAGAGCAAAATCATTTGTGGGGAGGGGTAAAGCTGAAGCTCAAAGCTTCAGCTGAAAATCAGGTGAATGTGGCTTTGGTTTTGAGAACTGGTTCGAGGGTTTCATAAACCCTTTAGAAATGAATATTGATTATTATTATTCAACTAACCAAACGGCTTTCTCAAAATTTGCTTTGCTTGAAATCAGTGCCATGATGGATTGTTCGTTTTATTATCAAATCCTAGGGGTTATGGCACAATATAGCTCAGCTGGCCCACACTCTGTGTTGCCTTGTGAGTGTATGTGTGTGTGTGTGTGTGTGTGTGTGTGTGTGTGTGTGTGTGTGTGTGATGTAAAAGTTGAGAGATATACACACTTCTAAGTTTGAATAATTTTTGGCCGAGATTATGTGAATTGATTCCCTTACAGGGAAATGACATAAAATTAGTAGTCTATTCAAATCATTGTACAGTCAAGTCAACTAAATATATGGCACTTAAGAGCAAAACCAAAACTCAAATTGAACAAAACCAATTTATTCTGTAGCTAAGATATACTATGTCTGAGTGTGTGTGTCTCCAACTTTTCTCACCAGACCAAAACCATTATTTGGATAATGCACTATAAAGCAGACAGTGCCCATCCAGTCTTTCTTATATTAAAATAGATCATCCGAAACTGACCCTTTGTGATAATTTAAAAATTTTACCTTGCCATGAATTTTCAAAAATAAAATACATTTAACAGGAGAGAGGTCAAATAAGTACTACCACTCTGAACTGTTGTAACTGTCCTGAGCACATCTTATAAAGTTAAAACACCCAGCACCCCTGAGAACCTATAGTTAACCCATTCAGTCCTCCCAGATATATTTTAAGGTTTGGGTATAAATTCAGTTATGGTGGAGAGATGACTAGCACATGTGAAATTTCAACAGAACAGCACTTGAAAGTAGGCATACTAAAATTCAGAAGCCTAATTATCAGTATTACAGATAAAAGAACAGAGTGTGTCTTGCTTGATCTGCTCTACCAGCTTGAGATACAGGTAAAATCACCTTACTTTTTTCCTAACTGTTGTCCTTTTTGATGAATCACTCTGGCTCCCCCATGCAATTGTCTTACTTAGACACTAACAGAAAGCTAGGTGGAGAAAGAACTGGAAACACAAATCAATTCAGAAATAGTCTCTGGTTTTGGTGGCTCTGATTCCAGACACATGACTTTGCAGCTTTCTTTTCTGACATATTGTTGCCCACTGCTGTGGTAAGGCCCACCTTCAGACATGACACCTAGAAGCTTGCTTTAGATCTGCACTGTCCAGTACGGATGCCACTAGCCACAAGTGTTTATTGGACATTTAAAATGGGGCTAGTCTGAATTGAGATGTGCTGGCTGTAGGTGTGACATACACACCAAATTTCAAAGACTTAGTACAAGAAAAAGAATATAAAATATCTCACTAATAATGTCTATTTTGATTACATGGAGAAATGATAATATTTGGATAGATTAGATTAAATAAAATATACAAATTATTAAAATTAATGTCTGCTTTTTCTTTTTTAATGTGACTACTAGCATATTTATAATTACATATGTGAACAATGCTGGTCTAGGAGGTCTGCAATCTCAGCCACATGAGAGACCAGAATCAGCCTCTTGAGGAAACTCAGCCTCTCTCTCTTTCTCTCTCTCTCTCTCTCTCTCTCTCTCTGCTGAACTGATACAGAGAATTGAGTTTATATCATCCCCATCATCCTTGTCATCCGTATTATCATTAGCCATGCAACTCTCTAGCTTTACAATTTTCTTCTTTATCTCTCATTCACCTTCCTCCCAATAAATACCGTATAGAATAATTTTAATATATCCTCGAATGTATGTGTTCTTAAAAGCTATTTAATGTTTTTAATATGAATTCTATTTTTCATATTATAATAAGATAATAAGGATAGCAACATAATTTTTCACTCATGTCTATGAATAGGTAAATAAGGAAAGAATACCACAACTCTTTCTAGATGTTCAAGGTTTGAAGAAAAGGGCCTGAGGGCCAGGATCTGTTTCTTTTCTCAGACCTGTTGTGGATATAAACTCAGACTGTCATTCAATGATAATAACCAATCATAATTTCCTTTCTTCATAAAACATTAGGTGAAGGTTTACTTTCTAAGAACATAGGGTTTTATTCATGTGTTAAAAATGTTGAATAAAAGAAATTAGAACTTTCATTTTTCTAGAAAAAAAAATCAGAGTATTCTTCTATTCAGTCAACAAATATATACTAAGCACTTATCATTCGCTCAGCACTGTTCTGGGTACTGGGATTAGAGTCTCTAAAAAATCAGTAAAATCGGGCTTCCCTGGTGGCACAGTGGTTGCAAGTCTGCCTGCCGATGCTAGGGGACATGGGTTCGTGTACCGGTCCGGGAAGATCCCACATGGCGCAGAGCGTCTAGGCCCTTGAGCCATGGCTGCTGAGCCTGCGCGTCCGGAGCCTGTGCTCCGCAACGGGAGAGGCCACAGCAGTGAGAGGCCCGCGTACCGCAAAAAAAATCAGTAAAATAAAATACAATGAAACATAGGCAAAAATCCTGCTCTCCTGGAGCTAATATTCTATTGGGGGAAAAATAGATGTTAAAAGGAAGTAAAATATATATTAGTGAGACAGTGAAGTTTAAAAACAAATAAACAAACAAACAAATAAACCAAGGAAGGGAGGTAGCACCTAAGTGGGGAAGGCTTGCAATTTTAAATAGAGAGGGAAAACCTATGAGAGGCGATGTTTAGGGGAAGATCTGAAAGAAGGAAAGTAGCTATGCAAATATCTAAAAAAAGTTTTGGATCAGAGGAAGCAACGTGTGCAAAGACCCTGAGGTGGGATGTGCTCAGGAGAGAAAAAGAAGGCCAATGTATCTAAAGTAAAAGTAGTGACTGACAAGTAACTATAAGCGATCAACTCCGTCTGGGGGTATGGAAGCTTACCAGAAAGACACTCATTCTGAGAAGTTTTCTTTTACTCTACTGGTCAGAGCTGATCTTGCTTGAAAGTTGTGAATATGACCCCTATGAAGTACAACAGCAAAGAGTCTTCTGCCTACTAACCCATCCCCTCACTCCCCACCACACAAACAATTCAGCTCCTCAGATCTTCAGATTCTCCCCCAGACTGATATTCCATCCACTATTAATCAAGTGTTAAGGGTCTTTAAAATTTTTTTAATATATAAAATATGTTTTAGGTGTGATTATTAAAGTACTTATCTGTGTACTGTAAGGCTGCATGAGATGTACTTCTGAAACAGTTCAGATAAGAAGTACCATTATATAAGGCAATGCTGCTACCATGTTTATCAAAGCAAAATCTCTGCCATTTCTATTTGGGTAGACGCAAGATTTCAGTCTTAAAGTATAAATAAAATATTTTTATTTGTTATTTTTTAAATTATTATTATTAGCAGAAGTTGTTGTGGTAACTTACATCATGCATTCATGTGGGAGAGTTTATACTGCTAGGACACTTATTGCCAACAAAGCTTCAATAAATAAACATTCATGCAGTAGGAGAATTTGGTATACAGTGTGTTAAAAGTGTGAGAAGGTATACTCTGTCTCAACCAGCAATTCCTAGGGCTCTTCCTATGCCATATGGACATATCTCTTTACTGACAGTTAATATTAATATAAGCTTAACTTAATTTTTATACACTTACTCCAAATTTCTTAAATTATCCATATCTACTTTCTGTAGATATGTAGATACATCAGTGTTGTAATTTTTAATTGTTAGCTCCCAAAGGTCCAAGGACCATCTCGTTTAATTCACTTTACAGAGTCTAGTGCAAGCTATAATTTATGGTAATGATGGTGAGAATGATGAAGATGAGGAAGAAAGTGAGGAAAAGGATAAAGATAGTAATATATTTGTGTACATACAAAGCCTTGTGATATTTTACATCATAACATTTAATCCTTACAACATTGCATTGGAGCTTTTGTATCCCTATTATACAGGTAAGGAAATTGAGATTCAGGGAAGCCAAGTCACACACTTCCTAAGTGGTGGATCTGGGAGTCAAGATCAGCTCTCTTAGCCCAAATGCCTATCTTGCTCAGAGAGGATTCAATTATTAAACATTTTTTTAACTGACTACTGACTCTGTGTCAGCCTTGATGAGTGTATAGGTGCTTTCCACCATACATCTTGCTCAGAGAGTATTCAATTATTAAACATTTTTTTAACTGACTACTGACTCTGTGTCAGCCTTGATGAGTGTATAGGGAACACCCTTAAATTCCAAAGTGCTATGTGAAGATCTGCCTCACCCCACCCTCATCTTTGACTTCCACATGTATTCCAACAGCAGTTTATTTCATGTGGGCACAAAACTGGCAAAAGAAGTATTTTTGCCAAACTATTATGTGACCAAGAGCACATAATTCTTGGTTGGCCATTCCCTCACAGTGGGGCAATTAAGTTCAATGTTCCTTCGCAAGGCCCCACCTTTGATTCACGACTCTGTTCTCCTCTGCTTTCTTGAGCCATTACATAAGCCAACACCTGTTTGTGTTGTCAGAAGTGTTTTCAAACTGAAGTCCACAGGTGTTTTTTCCTTTGTGCCATAGAGTGAAAAATAGCTAAACTTGCTTTCCAGTGGTTAATTTAAGGGAATATTTACTGATAGAAATTTCCTAACTGAACTGCTTGACACAAATGGGGAGGGAGTCAGATCCTGCTAGAATATTTCCCTTTTACTCTTGGTTGTGCTTTGACAGTTTGAAGGATTAAGGGATAACAATGGCAGTAGTTATTGTTATTATCAAGTCTGACCGCATCTTTCTCACCATTCACTGTGTCCCTGTTGGAATAGATGCCGATGACCACATCTGTTGTGTTATTTGAAGTAGATCTTTAAGTCAAAATAAGGATGTGTGTGCGTTGCCTCATTTTGAGTTTGCTTAATGTTTCCAACCATGTTTTAGAATTAAATCCCAAATGCTTTTTTGCTAAGTGCATTTTCCTTTTGATTTTAAACCTATGTGTATTTTAAAGGTCATTTAATCTGCGCACTTCCAGTTTCTCTGGTCTTAAATCATTGCTGTATTATTTTTTATACAAGAGGTACTTAATGTCTCAAGAAGCTTTCAGAGACCTTTAAAACCCAAAGACATTTTTTTCCCCAAGACCAGAAGTTCTATTTTGTTAAAAGTAAACAAGCTTGAAGAAAATCAAGATCTCAGCCTGTTCAATAGCCCAAAAGTTCGAATTTCAGAGGGGTTGGAACTTGGTGAAATGCATGTTCCCATCCCTAGCTCAACCCTCTTTATTCCCTCTTAGTTTAGGCTGAAACACATGGAGGGGATATCCAGCAGAGGACTCTCCTCAGTGACATCTGTGTCTGCAGGAGTGTCCTGGCAATTGGCAACAGGATCTTCTCCCCACAGGGAATGAGAAGGGTCAAAACCCTAAATAATAATAATCTATTACAGATTTCAGGTTACCAAAAGTTAAAGAAAAGTGTAATAGCAAACACAGCATTGCTACATGTCAAAAGCAAGGCTACTGTAATTTCCCCCCTTGGGGCATGTATTTTTCATATTATTATGCATAATTATGCATATGAATTTAAATATATTTCCAGGGCTTCCCTGGTGGCACAGTGGTTAAGAATCCACCTTCCGGTGCAGGGGACGTGGGTTCGAGCCCTGGTCCGGGAAGATCCCACATGCCGCAGAGCAACTAAGCTTGCGCACCATAACTATTGAGCCTGCGCTCTAGAGCCCGCGAGCCACAACTACTGAGCCTGTGTGCCACAACTACTGGAGCCCACATGCCTAGAGCCTGTGCTCCGCAACAAGAGAAGCCACCGCAATGAGAAGCCTGCGCACCACAACAAAGAGTAGCCCCTGCTCGCTGCAACGAAGCCACCTCAATGAGAAGCCCGCGCACTGCAACGAAGAGTAGCCCTCGCTCGCTGCAACTAGAGAAAGCCCGTGCGCAGCAACAAAGACCCAATGCAGCCAAAAATAAATAAAATAAAATAAATAAATTTATAAAAAATATATATATATTTCCATATTCTATTCAAAACTCTTTTTCCAAATATGTAGAATAAAATGAAATTAATTGATGGCAATGACTGCATTAAGATTCAAATCTAAAATTCCTGATCACTGGAAGAATTGGGCTAGTAGTGGGGGCCTAGAGCAACAGACCTGGCTCCTGTAGAACATTCTTCTGGATTTAGGACAGTTTTTCCAATAAAGTTAAATCTGGGATTAGTGAGACATAAAAGATGTGCTGACAAAAACCCAGAGATTGTGCTTGAGACTTTGGAGAGAATCTTTACGCTGCTTCTTACTCTGTGGCGTAAGGCAAGTGACTTAAACAATTTGGGTGTCTTTTTCCTTATTTCAAAAGTAAGGGGCATTTGGGCTTCCCTGGTGGCACAGTGGTTAAGAATCCGCCTGCCAATGCAGGGGACATGGGTTCGAGCCCTGGTCCGGGAAGATCCCACATGCTGCAGGGCATCTAAGCCCATGCGGCACAACTACTGAACCTGCGCTCTAGTGGCCGCAAGCCACAACTATTGAGCCCACGGGCCACAACTACTGAAGCCTGTGCGCCTAGAGCCCGTGCTCTGCAACAAGAGAAGCCACTGCAGTGAGAAGCACGCGCACCGCAACGAGGAATAGCCCCCACTTGCGGCAACTAGAGAAAAGCCCGTGCGCAGCAACGAAGACCCAAGGCAGCCGAAAATAAATAAATAAATAAATTTTTTTAAAAAGTAAGGAGCATTTATTTTATGTTCCCTCAAGTTCATTCCAGATTTAATATTTCATGTTTCTGTGACTCCAACATGAACTGCCCCCAAGATTGGGGTTATCTGATGGTCAAAAACAAGGAGAAGCTTGGCAACTTGATTACAATTAACTCATCTAGGAAAAGAAATAAAATATTCGGGATAATAATTGGATTTTGGCAGAAAGTAAATCTCCTATCACTATTTTTTAATGGAAAGAAGAGTTAATCTGAAGGTGTGACTGTAAAGCAGAATGCAGTTTCAGTTGTCACAGACCTGGGGACCATCGTCTCCATAAAGGACCCCACATATTCTCCAAATAGACAACAAATAAAACACTGTATATCCTGACCGCTTCAAGTGTCACAATGATATGGGTCTTTCTGGGTCTTTTCCTAGTTTTTTCTCCTTCTTTAGCAATGTATGTTATGAATTATGATTATTGCAATGGAGCCAAGTATTCACCGGCTCCAGCTAGATCTTTGTTTAGCAAGCATAAACTCACTGCCAGCTGCAAATTGCAGCTGTCTGTCAGCATTTGTGAGGACAAACCGCTCCACTATCCCGGATCACTTATCTGTAGACTGCATACTGTGTCCTCAGTTCTGCTCAGCCCACCCTTTGCATTTTCAATACCCTTCCTGTGGGGGAGGGTCTCAGTGGTTTACAAGCACATTTTGGAGCAAATAGCTTGAAGCTTACATCAAAACGATGCATCTACTAGAGGGTCCTATCCCAGTAAAACTATTCTGTGAGAGACTAACTGTCTCTGGCCTGACATCCCCTGATCTCCAATGTCCTGAAAAAGGCATGGGAGGCTGCCACGCTGACAACCAGCCGTTCTTCAGGACAGAGTGACCCCTGCAGAGAGTGCCAAGAGAATGGGCCCAAGGCCAGGAGCCTGTCTCAGAGCTAGGGAATGTGAGGGTTGAGAAGGCCGTGGCCAAGGGGCAAAGCCAGAGGAAGGACATGGTCCAGGGGGCTGAGTGAGGCCATTCTGCTGGGCCATAGTGTGGAGGAGCAGGAGGCAAGACTCAATGGAATCCTTATCTTGGGAGAAATCCTAGTCTCAAATGTTCAAGTAAACTTGGAACTCTGTCACTTAAGGAGGGGATTTGCACAATGATACATTTTGCTTGTGTAGCATTTGCCAGCCTTCTAAGCAAATTTTTTTCTTTAAATTTCCAGGCATGCTTAGACTGGGGAAGAAGCTGACAGCACCACACCAGATTTAATTAAAGTATTTGTAGACTTAACCAAGTCTTCCCTGTTTTATCGTCAGAGTAACTCGTGAGTTCTAAGGATCACTTTTTTAGAGGGTTGACAATTTTAGGAATATTCTGAGAATTATCCCAAGATCTAGGAATACCCTGCTTTCCCCAGGCATTTGCATACAGTAAACTCTGAGCTTTGTAGAGGGTGAAAACTAAGACTGAAGGTTCTTTAGGCCCTGGAATGCTCTTCGTACACTGCAGGAAGCATGAGATATGATCAGTCAGTACTTAGGGAAGGTATGCTTTTAGATTTTGTTTAATAATATTTTCAAATAAAAAAATAAATCTGGAATTCTTCCCACTCATGAGGGTATTATGAGAACTGCTCTTTGTTATGTAAGAGTGTTGTTTCAGTAAGAAATGTGCCCTCTTGGGAAGAAAGGCACAATGCAAATTCAAATTAGTAATGAA
Organism: Physeter macrocephalus; assembly: GCF_002837175.3. Classification (NCBI taxonomy): domain Eukaryota; kingdom Metazoa; phylum Chordata; class Mammalia; order Artiodactyla; family Physeteridae; genus Physeter; species Physeter macrocephalus. Next base: position 50,581,637 of record NC_041215.1, read on the forward strand.
ACTGTACAATGTGTAGCATATGGCCAAAGTTGGCCTGAGTCACTCGTGGGAGAAAACAGAATCTAAGACTTGGGAAAAGTCACATCCCTGGGGTGTGTGTGTGTGTGTGTGTGTGTGTGTGTGTGTGTGTGTGTAGGGCTGTGTATGTTTGTGGACAGGGGAGCAATGACCCAACATAAACTCTTTCTTTCCCACAACTTAAACATACACACAATACTTAAAATAGTTTCATTCAGGGGTAGAAACCGTGAGAGTCACAGGATCATTAAACAATAGCAAAGCTCTGTTAGTCCATGATCTTTCCATATTCAAGAGGATTGTAAAATAAAAACAAGACTCTGCAAGAGATTGACATTTTCCAAAGGGATAGCAACTTACAGTACAAGAGTATTTGGATTGCTAAGTGCCTTCCCTTCTCTCTGTGCTGCAGTTTGCTGCTTTGTTCATTGTGAAACCTGTTTGCTGGATGTGTTACATGCAATGAGCTTTGGTGTTAAAATAAACAGAGAGGAAGGCTGCAATAATGTATTTCAGTTAGGAGGAAGCACTTGAAAGAAATTGGTTTTGCTATACACATGATGTGAGCCAATCAATAGTGGTTTAGTCTGACAAGCACTGTCAATATCCATTGTCACAGTTCAGAAAGTCTTTAATGGATAGTTCTTCAAAACCCAATGATTTCAACGCATGTTCAAAGTCTTGAAATACACTCTACCTGGCAGAAATTAATCACAGATAAACTATTGGGGTTGTATACAAGTATTTTTTTTAACTGAGAGCCAAATAGCCGTCAATTAAAATGTATATGTATTAATATATTAATCATATAAATTAATATAAACTTAATGTATGCAACAGCTAAAGGCATAATCTAATAATACCAGATACGTAATAAATGACCAGTAAATGCTGAAAAAATGAGAGGCACTAGGATGGAAGGTGAAGAGTGCACTTTTCATACCACCTCATCTGTTTACTTACTGATTATTACAACCATGATTGTGATACAGGGTAACTATCATAACCTCACAGTTCATAACGATTGTTAGTTTTTATTGAATGCTTACTATACCCTAGATATTGTGCTGATGTTTGGCATATATCAGGGTATTTACCTGCTCTAACAATCCTTGGTAGGGATATTGTCAGTGCCATTTAACAGATGAGAAAATGGAGGCAAAAAGAACTTATACTGCTTAAATAAGATCTTACCGGGCTTCCCTGGTGGCGCAGTGGTTGCGCGTCCGCCTGCCGATGCAGGGGAACCGGGTTCGCGCCCCGGTCTGGGAGGATCCCACACGCCGCGGAGCTGCTGGGCCCGTGAGCCATGGCCGCTGGGCCTGCGCTCCGGAGCCTGTGCTCCGCAACGGGAGAGGCCGCAGCAGAGGGAGGCCCGCATACCACAAAAAAAAAAAAAAAAAAAAAAGATCTTACCACTGTTAAGTATCAGAGTTGAAATTCAAAATCCAAAACTGGTAGTATTCAAAAGAGAGAAAAAATGCATGAGAGAGAACGGAACACACATTTTTGAAAAGGAACAGCATTAGCTGTTAGAAGGAGGCCACATATTAGTGTTCTTATCTGCCTTCCCCTTAAATGCTGATCCTGAACTTACTCCTATGAAGCAACTAGGAATAATACAGGCCGACTCTGTGGTTGGGTATAGAGAAGAATGAGATTCCTGGTTGGGCTGAGAGAAGAACTAAGGAGTTTGTAGACATGAATGTATGGACTTTGAATGTATTGTGGGCTAAGGGTGCATCATCTGTTTTTGAAAAAAGATTGTGTGATGACAGGAATCAAGAAAAAGGACTAAGAAGTTGAGAGAACCGGCTAGGTCACTAGGCATTTTTGCTTAGAAGGAAGCCCCAATCTCCACCCTATATAGCTCTATTTCTATATTCATTCTTGTCTTGCTACATTCAGCCACCTGGAGCATGGTGAGTGATCCTTGTATTCCCCTTCTGCCCAGTAGCTGAAGAGCTCAATTTGTGTTTATGATGGTTATGGCTCTGTGCAGCCCAGAAGCCATCTTCAGCTGTTCTGACTGACAATCCAGAGAGTATTCAGCTGTCAACACTGTTGCTGTCCTGTGATTCACTAATCTCGCCTAAAGCAACTCATTTTCCCTTTTAGGTCTACGGTGACACGTAGCACCTAGAGTAATTTTGTCAGCAGTTCACCTGAAGCAGATGATTTAAGACCTTAGGTTGGAAGTAGTTGACCACAGTGGGAGGCTACTGCCATCTCTCTATGTCCTTAGAACTTTGACAGCATTGCCAAACAGATAGAGAGGCAGGCAGTGGGGCAGGTTAGGCATGCCCAGGGGCTCCAAATCCAACAGCCCTGCATTTGATTTCTGGCTCAGCCACTATTGGCTACTTGGCTTAAGCTCTCTGAACCTCAGATTCCTAATCTGCAGAATAGACAGCAATAAGAGAACCTACCACACTGAATGATTTTAAGGACTAAATGAGATATGACATTCTTAGTACAGTTCCTTGTCACACTGGTAGTACTCTACAAACATTAGTCATTATTAATAATGCATGTGATTTTAAGATGATCAGATTGACTAGTCAAAATGGAAATTGAGACTGCTTTAAAAGAATCAATACTATATAGATTATTATATGTAATTATGTATATGATTATATATATATAATTATAATATTTAGATTGTGAGAAAAGTTAAATATATATATTTATTTAACTTTTCTCACAATCTAAATAAACACTTTATTCCACCACTTCCTATTAAATATTGATTTTTTTTGACTATATATTTTCCTGTCCTGGTTCAAATTTTATGTTTGAAAAATTAAGGATGCATTGTAAAATATTCTTGATCACGCATAGGGCCAAGAGTTTAGAGATTAAAGAAAAAGCTTCAGAGTTGTTATATATTTCTCTCCCCATGCCTGCTGAGAATACAGTATCTGTACACACATTTTCACAAAGGTACAAATACATACACGTGCACAAAATACATAGTGATAGCTCTATTTATGTCTGTATGGAGAGAAGATTTTAATACCACCTACCCAATGCAAATACTGCTAAGCATGAGTCAGTATGTAAAGTAAGCATGGAAATTGTCTGATACTCTTAAATATGAATATCATTTCTTTCTCCAACTTGGCTTTTTTTTTCCATAGAAATCTAAGTGTTAATTTCCTAGAATTTTGTCATGCTTCTACCTCTATGGGGGGAATTGCCATGCCTACAATCCTATTGTTTTGGTTTTTCTTTTGTTCTCTGTTTGTGGACTGATGTTCACATTCATCTATAAGACTCTTCTCATTTGATTTGGCCATGGCCTGTTTTCTATCACTAGGAGAGAACCCATCCCTGTATTTAATATGCAGCCTTTCCTCATGGAAAACATGTTTCTACTTCATGGTGCCCTTTGTCTGGATTGGTGCCGTATGTTATTTTTTTCTTTCTTTCTTTTTTTTCCTTAGTAATTTTACTTTCAAAATCAGTTACTGCCTTAGCTCAGTAACCCCTTACTCTATTAGCAAATTTATCAAAGTTTTGAAATAGCTCTTAAGTGACAAAGTTTTACCAACACTACATTAAGTTGTAAGAAGCCAAGATAAAATATCTAGTCAATAGATGTCTTGATGATCTGAATCTTTACATCTTATACTGTATCTGTATCTGATTCTGTTTCAGGAAAAAATGTCATCATATGTCTCTACACACACCATAGGTTTTTGCTATTTAGGTGTATTCTCTTTTTCTTCTTTCCTTTTTTTTGTGAATATGTAGTATTTCCATAACCTTTGATGCAAAAGTCTTTTGCAACTCTGGCTTATAGTAAGAAACCAGAGAGACTAACAATTGAAAGAAAATTATATTTGTGATGAAATTACTCAATATTTGCAGTACAGTTTTGAAGTTGTCATCATCATCATCATAACCATCCTGAAAGTTATTCTTTAAGTAACTCCATGGTATGCTAAATGCTGTAAAAAGAGTTTAAATATAATACCCTGACTCACACTATAGAAATGCATTATCAACATAGACACATCTAAGATATATCATGAGCAAAATTAAAATATTAGGTCAATACATGAAAAGACAATAAAGAATTTATACATTACTGGAAAAAGCAGTTAATGGCATTTCCATATGGCTGAATTACAGGGCCATGACAGTAAACTTCCAGCTCTTTATTGACATTGAAAATGTAAAAATGTGATTAGATTTGTCTATTTAAACTAGATAATTTAGCCTAAGAGTAAACATATTTCATTGCATGAATTCTCACTCCTCTTTAAATGAGTAGATAGTATAAATATGAAACATTGGCAAGAGGACGTTTTCATACCCTTCTATTTCCAACTGATTATTTATTTTATATTTCTACAATGTCTAAGTGGGAATTAAGTGGTTAAAATAAAGCACTGCTGTTAAAATGCCCTGCATTCCCACTTCCAATTATTTCCAGATTTAATCATGATTTGTGTTTCAAGTAAGTCACTTAAAGTTTCAATAACTTAGCTCCTCAGGGGATTGAAATTATGACTTCTGTTTACACTGAGCATGTGAAAAAAAAAAGAGATATTAAATGACCAACAGTACATTAAGTCCAGACTTATCCTTTCTGCCCACTCTGACATGGAGTTATGTGCAAAGTTTTTGAGCTCTAAAACCACACTCTGGAGAGGGCAAAGCAGTATTTATTACAGCCTAATGAATTAGGGCAAGCAGATATGCCCTGTAAAGGAATCAGGCAGGAGACTGGCAAGAAATTTAATAAACTTTATTTCTCTATTTTGGGTAAGGTGCTCTTGTTTTAGTAATTTAGAAAGTGGTACAACAGGGTAATTCCAAATACAAGAAGAAGGTCATATTGGAAAATATGAAAGGAGACAATCAGCACTTTGTTATGTAATCCGTGTGATGGTTTGAGAAGTGTTTTCGAATCTCTGGGGATGAAGAGCCTGATATAACCCTATTTTGTCATTTCTTTCTGGATTTCCCTCTCCAAACTGCAGTGCGGTAAGATGATTGCACTAAGCAACTGCCGCCAGTTTTGCTCTGAACATCCTACCAGACTCTCTGTGTTGGGAGCTCTTAGCTGCTAATACAACTATCTATCTACACCTGATGTTGATCCCTATGTAAAACCCCATCAAAAAAGTGACAACAAGTAGCCTAGAAAGTTGTTTGTAATAGCATTTCTGAAGGGTAATGACTCTACTTTCCTTTAGCAACATTTCTGAGCTCTCCCAGCATTTCCAAATTTAAAAAATAATAATATTAACAACATGTAATTGTAACATGGGAATACCGCGAGAACAGCAGTTTGGCAGGAAAAAGGGATATTTCAAAATAAGGTCCATAGCAAGAAAAATTCTGGCAGATGCACAGTTCTGGATCATATTATCCAAACCGTTGGATTCCCATTACTAAAGTTGGGAAATAAATATACAAAGGGCATCCATTACAGTAAGCATTCCTACCTCTAGAGGTGGTTTTAACACCATAACGGCTGCGTCAGGTATAAAACTTGTGTTGGGCTAATGCCTTATTCTCATTTGTAATGATATTTATTGAAGATCATCTTGAAAAGCCCAGAATCCTAACTGTTCTCTGGTGTGAGCAGCTTTAACACCAATTAAATCTCTCCACTGGTTAAAGCTAATGCCTTTGGCCTATGAGTGTGGAGACTTAAACTGCCTATTGTTATTCAAAATTCTTACGCTTTGAAAAATAGTCTATTTGTTTGGGCTTGAAAGAAAAGATCACCCATCAGTGGAAAAAAAAAAAAGAGAGAGGAAGCATAAAGGAAATAATAGTAAATTCTAGAATACCTGGAAAGCTAATCCAATTCAAGTTAACTTTTCGTGGAGGTGAAAATATGTAGAATTAAGAGTGATTCCTCTGTAAATCAGATTAAATGCTTTGGAATTTAAACCCCTATCTCTTTAGTCTCTTTTCATTTTTGAATAAAAAGTTTAAATGGGAACGGAATAAAACTGCTCATTGGCTTAACATAAATCTTTAAATTGCAGTAAGCTTCACCCTCAAAAAGTAGTTGAATCTCTGAGGAAAGAGAAAAGGCTGAATTCTATTTTTCATAAATGATGGATTATTGTACCACACTGTGTATTTTCCAGTAAAGTGTCCTTTTATTTGCACTGTGTGATTACAAGTTTCTAAAAGTATGTGTGGGGTCACTTGGGTGCTGTGGGAAAGTGGAAGGAACACTGTTCTGTTAAAATCAGTAGTGAAATCAGAAGCAAACTATGTCCTGATTACCATAGGCATGTGTTTAAATTTTGCTTTCCTTAATTGGTTATGTTGTATTTACTTAAAATGAACAATTTGGCAAGTTTTTCTCCCTTGACAACAGAAAAGCATAAACTGTTTTATAAGTTTGGCTGTTAAAATCAGATTTGTAAACCACGATATTCAAAGAGTTTTATTGCTGTTTACAGGGGTCCAGTGATGGACTTTGCTTTATAACCATGTGCTTTTTACATTTTTAGTTTGTATTTACAGTGCTTTCAAGTTATTTGGTTAATAAAAATTATGCCATATATTATAGTCATCTATTGACTTTAACTTCTGCATATCTCTTCTTAGAAGAAAGTGAGCAAAATGAATGATGGCAAAGGCCTGGCAATTTGACTTGTCATCTGAGGACGATTATTTATGGCATCAGGAAATGGAAGTTGACACTCTAGTCTGTCTCCAGGAAAGTCATCATTAGAGGCAACTTTGGATAGTTTGGCTATGTTAAAAACTGTGTAATCATATTCAAGACTCTGCTAGTTTCTCAGAATGTATGAGAAAGAAACAAGCTAAAGCATTTTAAAATACACTTTCATTTTTCTTGAAAAACCAGTGTACCTTACATACATTTCTCACATGTGGAGGCAGAAGTTGGTATTAAAAACAATATATATATATATACTCTATATAATTACTTTCATAATCTCACATTTATACCATATGTATGTGTAATACATATGGTATAATAATAATAATTTACAAAGTACTTTTTAATCATATCATTTTTACTAGTCCCTAACTGGCAGAAAAAATACCTCTTTTGGCCCTTAATTTCTTGACATTCTATCATGGAAAATGACAAGATTTTGAGGTGAGACTAGACATAGAAAATGGTAACCTGTGAAAATTTAGATTGATTATTCCATATCATTTCAAAGGCAGACTTGAGACCAGAATTACTGAGGTAGATTTTTCCTGAAGGATAAGTGTTCCTTTAGCTCCCAGTACTAGAACCCAGAACCATGGGGCCTTGATACAGCTATCAATTGGAGCAGATTATATACGACTGGACCCAGATGAAAGTTGATAGAATAGCATATAAGCACAGTATATTAAGACACTCAGAATGACTCATCCAATCATACAGTTTTGAATCAGTTAATGCCTGACATTCATGGTCCTGTAAAAGCAACTATGGCTTGCATGGGTTTTCAAGGCACTGCTATTTCTCCAAAATGACCTGAGGTCAGTTCCTGCTCTAAACCCTTAGTCTCCTATACTTCAGACTCCTTACCATGATGTATTATTACTACATAGACCATATGCATTTCTATCCACAACAGTTAAATCCAGCACTGCCATGTATTCAGTAGGTGGTCAGTGTGTGTGTGTGTGTGTGTGTGTGTGTGTGTGTGTATCACCTAGCAGCACTGTCCAAAAATATCTGAGCTATGTGTGTAATTTAAAATCTTCTCATAGCCACATTTTTTAAAGTAACAAGAAATAAGTTTTAATAATATATTAATTTTAACAATATATTTTTTAACAAAAATATCCAAAACATTATTATTTCAACCTATGGCACAAGCTGCATTTCAAGTACTCAATAGCCCTGAGTGACTAGTGGCCACCATGTTGGACAACACAGATCTAAAGCAGTGCTCCTCAAACCATTTTACGTTCAAATACACAAAAAAATGATAATATTTGCGTAGACCACTGGAACAAATAAATGAGACTGCTCATAGCCAACAACAACTTCCCAGCGGCTCAGGTTGCCTTGGTCCTGCTCAATTACCCAGAGTGCTGAGGGCATCCGTAAATCTCACTCTACATAACCATCCTGTCAGATACAATAGTTGGGACCCTCTGGTCTACAGAAGTGCTTCCCAACCTTTTCAAGTGATAGACCCATTGACCACCCTCACATGAGAGTGGTTGTACTTTTATAAACAGCTCATTTAATTAATAGATAGCAGATAGATAGACAATAGATAGATGATAGATCAGATATGTTCGTTTTACATATTTTTATATACATGCTACTTATAGAGAGATATATTATTAAAATAATAGGGGTTTTTTTTGCTTTTCACTGTTGCTTTACATTTTGTCAGTGTGGGAGTAGCCCTTCCACCACCAATAAACAAGAACTGAAGCAGATCCTATAACTTGTCCCTTCAGTTTAAGGGAATGATTCTCAGCAGGGAGCACTTTTTCCCCCCTCTCACCCCAGAAGACATTTAGCAGTGTCTGGAGACATTTTTGATTGTCACAATTGAGGAGAGTGTGCTACTGACATATTGTGGGTGGAGGCCAGGGAGGCTTCTCAACATCCTTATCCTGTACAGAACAACTCCCTGCAAAAAAGAATTTTCTGGCCTAGAATATCAATAGTGCTAAGATTGAGAACCTTACTTTGAGGTAATATAAGATATTATGGTCTTTTAAGTGGCAAGTACTGTCTCAACTCAGTATTTAATAGTGTATAACCCCATATGATAATCAAAATTTTGAACTTAATTTAAAATTAAAACTCCACTCTACGCTTAGCTAGGAGGAGGGCAGGATGTCTTCCTCTTCTTTTCCTTAGCCTAACACTTCACCCCAACTCCCCATTTTGCTAACACAAGTTTATAACTACTTTGTGGTCAAAGCTAGAGGAAGGAGGTTGCAAAAATGTCCTTATTTGACCAGTTATAAGAAAGCTTCTCACACTCTAGGCCTGGCAGAATTTTTAAAGCATACACTCTCCCTTATGCACTTTTGTGGGTTCCTTGGAGACCCCACTGGAAAAATTTGACTTCAGATCCTCTAATTCAGGCAATTTATTTTCTTCCAGCTGCAGCTCCCTCCTAAGTCTCTCTCTTTTTTCTTCTGAGTTCCTCAGGAGAATATAGAATGACTCAAGTAAAGCTCCCCTACAACTGTAACTTAGTAAAATGTTTTGCACCCAATAGCTACTTAAAAAATTTTAGTTGATTAAAACCATTCTACTTTAAATGACTACGTGAGCTCCTGATATTTATGTTTTCCTTCCCCTTCCATTCTTTCACCAATACTCCAGTACATTAGAATACCAGATAAAATCCTATGAGACTGGTCCTATATCCAAACTGGACCTTGGACAAGTTACTTAGCTTGACTCTTTGACTTAGCTTCTTCATCTCTAAAATGGATGAATTAGTTTATATACTTCAAAAGGTCACTTGAGGTTTGATTCAACAAATATTGACTAAACACTTACTAATGCTAAACAGTGTTTGAGGTATTAGGGACACATTAGTGAACAACATTTGTAAAAGTAGATAAAAATCCCTGCCTACATGTAGCTTACATTGCAGTAGAATTAGGTTAAGTAATGTTAGGTGCTTCGGAGAATATCAAGCATAAATTACGGTGTCAGTACATTTTAGTCATATTATTATTAACCCAACTGAATGATTGGCTTATTCTAAAATATGATTTGAGAGGAAAAGAACCTCTATGTTCCTACTTAAGTGCCCCAAATCCTCACATGACATCAGTAATTAGATTAAGACAGTGAAGGACCCACTACGATCTGTATCTCAGGTCATAGAGATAATAAATTCCTATCATTTCAGGAATTATTAATGATAAGAATCATTGTTAACAAGTTAGTTAATAAAGTCATTAATAATAAGATACCTTGAATGTATTTAGACTCCGTGCTTAATGAAGGTACAGACCTTAAGTGTTACGTTCATCGTTGAATTCACAGCTTTTAGCATGGGCTGTGATAATCAGTAGACATTCAGCAAATATTTGCTTAGGAAATGAATTTGACACACACCTAACTTTGAAGATAACGGTGAGGCTAGGAAACTGAGGATGGGGGATTGATGAAGACATGGCAAAAGTTTGAGGCAATATGTGTTACAGAATTTCACCTAGTGGTAATTTCACACAAATAAGAAGAGCAAGAAATATCTGCTTTCTGTAAAAGAAATCACTTTGGGTTAACTTGATAAAGAAAATTGACGAAATTATTTGGGCAAGCAGGATCTTTGAAAATGCCTACATTTCCTACAGGCAGTATATAATCACAATTAATTGAAATTAACCAGAGCTTTTTATCTCTAAGTTAGATGAACTTTTCTACAATTTTGTGTATGGATACAGTTAGGTGGAAATATACAGATAAAGATTATTGTGGGAAATATGAGGAAATGAATGTGAAAATAAATTGTGAAAATATGGAGCTAACCACATTCTCATTACACATGCATGTTGCAACAGAGCTAATATTTTCATATGGGCAAATTTTTACTCCTATGCCCTGTCTAAACAGAAGGGCCTGAGCTATTAATTCAGGTAGTTGTCCCATAACTACGTTTTCTATTCATATTTGCATAAAGTAATAATCATAAAGGAAAAATTTACTGAAAGCCTCTGACTTTTTTTTAAATCTCCAGTGTTCAGACTGCATCACAGTGCTTCTGATACAAGTGACAAAAACCGAGTTAAAAGCAGATTAAAGAAGTTTATTACCCGAAGACCTTCCCTGAAAACTCTGCAAGAAAAAGGACTTATTAAAGGTATAGAACATTTCATACTTTAACTGTAACAGTGATAAATAAATGTGCCTCTGTGTCCATGGTTATTCAGCTCTAAAGGAGTATTAAGATATTTTAGTCTTTTTAGGTTGCTTATTAAATGTTCTGCTCTATAACAGAGGAAAAAATAGTTGTCCAGAAAACTAATCCTGAGAAAATAAAGGTTGTGTCAGAGGATCATTGAAAAAAAACACCTAGTTTTGCCCTCAGAGGATCTGGGCTCTGGACCAGGAGCCGAGAAGAAATATCGTAGTGGCCCATCAGAATGATCCCATGTCCGCATGCGCCCGCACAATCCTAGTTATACCTATTGTCCCAGAATGCTTAGTAACAGCAGCACTTTTCATTCTCAGATGAGTCCTGATTTGTATAATAAGTTATCTGATCATGTAGTCATAGTCTGAAGTAAGTGCGAGGAAGAAAGTGCTAGGAAGAAAGTCCAAGATAAACTAGTGTCATGAAAACTTAACAGATTTGAGAGCTGGAGAACCTAGAACTCAGTCTAAACTGAAATAAGCAGATACTTTTGCAAATATATCTAAAGTATATAAAATAACCTAGACCAGCCCAGCCACCAGAATAAAAAAACACTCTGGCAAGAGACTGTAATTGGAATTCAGACCTTGATTCTACCACTCACCAATATGGACATTGAACAAGTTATTATCTCTGAGCCTCAGATACCTCTTCTGTTAAATGGGTATACTTATACCCACCACTGAGAGGACCACTAAAACAAATAAATGAGATAATCCATTTAAAGGATTTAACAGAGTTTCTGGAACATAAGTATTCAAGAAATGTCCTCTGCTATTATTAATGCTATTATTATTCATTACTGTTGTTATTACCGGTAGTGTACCAGATAGATGAAAGGATGGATAGACAGATAAAACCAGTGATGTAGATTTCTATAACTGGAAATCATCTCTTAGATCACACAGGCAAATATATTATTTTCCTAAGAAGAAAACATAGGCATCAAGTCCATTATTCTCTCTGGTTTTCAAATTTTCTAACTGATGCATATATTTTGAAAGTTAAATACAAGAAAGAATTTGGGCTAAAATAAAGTCCTAAAATAAACTTTGAGAACAAAGTTGAAAGACTGATCCTTATAGAAATCAAAAAGTGGGGACTTCCCTGATGGCGCGGTGGTTAAGAATCCGCCTGCCAATGCAGGGGACACGGATTCAAGCCCTGGTCCGGGAAGATCCCACATGCCGCCGAGCAGCTAAGCCCGTGCGCCACAACTACTGAGCCTGCGCTCTAGCACCCACGAGCCACAGCTACTGAGCCTGCACGCCACGACTACTGAAGCCCGCGCACCTAGAGCCCGTGCTCCACAACAAGAGAAGCCACCGCAATGAGAAGCCCGCTCAGCATAACGAAGAGTAGCCCCGACTCGCTGCAACTAGAGAAAGCCCGGGCGCAGCAATGAAGACCCACCGCAGCCAAATAAATAAATAAATAAATTTATTTATTTTTTAAAAAAGAAATCAAAAAGTGATTTAATATGCAATTATTTCTCAGGAACAGGACAAAACAGATAATATTTTCAGCACTACTTAGAATGAGAATTATTTCAATAGTTTAGACTAACTGTGTGACCTATCAATTTCAGTCCATTTTAAAAGAGGTGAACATATCACAAAAATCATCTAGCATTCTGAACCAATTGTGAAAGGTGAAATTTTATGCAGCATGAACGTACCTATCACTAATAGAATGGAAAATTCTTAGAATGTAAGCATTTGGAAGTAGAACTAGAACGTGCTTTAAATCAGTCTTAGCTCAGACTTTTACTCTCTGAAGTGTCCTTTTCAGTGGACAGCATTTGGTCCTCTACAGATCCAACTTCATGTAGTAATACAGTAGTACCTTCAATTCTGCCTTCGAATTTATCCCCTAGATTAAAAGTTTCTTAGAAAGGACTCAGTAGCATGTTACCTGCCATCCTGACAAAATATAAAACCAGATAAGTAGCCCAAACAATCCCAATCTGACATAAAGTCCAAATTTTTCATGACTGTGGCAAAATAAAAGGGGTTTTAATTCAGTGGCACAGTCTGGCCCCAGTCAAAATGCTAAAGAATTAATAACCGTAGTGCTCTAGAATTGGTCTCAGAAAGCAGCAGAGAAACCGGATGCCTGATGCAGTTTTCATACTGATGTAATGGAACCACCAAACACACTCCAATGATACATTTCCTATCTTAGAGCTCCATTACATTTTCACCATAGCTGACCAATGAGTCAGTATTCATTAGTAGGGCTATGGAAAATCTATGTGAAATTCCAATTTGATAAGCTTCCATTGTTGTCTTCAGTGGAATTTTCTTCCAAATACAGTTCAAGTTATGCAAATATAGTCACTTCTTGGGCTTGTTTCAGTTTTAACTGTGAATTTTTTGTAAGGCTTCTTCTGAGACTTTTTTTTTAACCAAGTAGAAAGGATTAAACCAATTTTTAAAAAACGCAGGCCTAGTCAAATTTAGTACTTTAAGTCCATTTTCTTAGCACATCTAAGGCAAAGACTTAGAAAAAACCAATGAAATCAGTGTTTCTGATTGGTTATGAAAACTCACATAACATAAATTAATGATTAACAGTTAAATATTTAATTTCTCCAAGTAAAATGACTTAACTCTTTCAAGAGAAGAATTATTTAGAAAGAGGGATAATGCCTTTAAATTTATTCTGCAGTGCATTTGCCCAAAGAATATATATCAAATTCTTTAAACTGTCTAATTTTCCACATGTGGAATAAAGGCCTCCATCACCAAGGTTTGGGAAAGCTGTACGTGGTAGTTTGCGTCTTACAAGTGTGCTTCCTGATACCTGGGCGGGGCTTGACAAGGCCACAGACACTTTTCAAAGTGTTTACTCTTTTATGTAGTGTTCCCAACAGACTGAGAGGCCCGAGTTTTGAATTCAGCCAGCCTTTATTGAGCCCTCACTGTGGGGCAGGAAAGGCTGTGTTTTATGGACTTTAAATGCCAGCAGAACTATTTTCACAAAGTACTTTATGTGAAAGAAAACTGTCCCAGTATCACACAGTCTAAGCTCAGTCACAAAGCCTTTCTTCAAAACCTGTTTTTAGGACTCACGGAGACCTAGCCAATATGTGATTTCTTTGGCTAGGTTTTAGATCTGGAAACAGTCTCTTGATGGGGCTGCATTTTCTGATTTCTTTAATATGACTAATGAGAAGGGTACATTGTGATGCCAAAAAGGGGCCAGCAGATAATTCTGAATGATCACCCAGTGGAAGGAAATCGTAATAGCTCAGGTGGGTGTTGCAATCATTGTGCCATTGCAGTGGTAGCGTCTGAAAAGCTTTCAGTTTCTCCAAGTGCTTTCACATTTGCCAAGGGAATGGCAAGAGCTTTTTAAAAGTATGAGTTTATTACATTGAGCCTCTCATAGAAAACAAAACTCCAATCAGTATAATATGTAAATTATAGGGAAGAGGGTACATTTTAGGGTGGTAGGTGTGCTCATACATGTCCTCTACTTGCTTTTGGAACTGAGATAATAGCTCTTTAGCGTCAACCAAACTACCTTATGGAATCTTTCAAATGGCAGCATTGACATCCAAGAACAGAAAACACTTGGTAGTGCAATTTTTAGAAAAGATAACAATTGGTTGGTTTTTTAGGAGCAACTAGTGTTTCCTTATATCAAAATGATAGAGTTAGAAAGTACTGTATATTTAGAAAGTGGTTTCTTTCATCTTTGTATGGACAAAACCATACTGGATGATATTAGTAGAAATTGAGAGTAATGCTGCACTACTTGTATTTTTTACTCAGTATATTGTAAAGGAAACAACCAGTCTGAAGATGAAATAGTATGCCTCCAGGATTTATGATGAAAAGCAGTGTTTTCCTGCCTTACCCCAGTTTTCCTTCTTGCAGGGCACCGTTTGGAATGGTTTCTGTTCGCAGTTCTTCTGGTGGCTGCCTCCATATCTTATGTTATTGTTATTTGGGGTATAGATTTTTGTCAATATCTTTCTTATCTGTAATGTTTTAATATCTTTATTTATAAAGCTTAGACATTACCTCAGATTTATTTTACAATGAATCTGACTTAATTAAACTAGACTTCATCTACCTGGCCCTCTCTTCCCCAAATACTCAAATAGAGCTGGTCTTGCTGTTACTATTGGCTTCCTCTGAAACACCCAACATACTTGAACCTCTATTTATTGTTCTATTAACCATAGAAAATTGAGACTTAATGCATTCATTGGCAAGATGAGAAGCATAGTGTCCTTTTCCCCTTTCATCTCCTCTGCCTTTGCTATTGAGTCGTCTACATTTTGAAATTTTATATTATTTCACTGGTTTCTGTAATTATGACTTATTTATAGGTTGACTCTAAAAGCAGAAAACCAAAAAAACAGCATTTGTATGATTATGATTAGGTAAGGCTGCTTACTGCAGCACCAAGTATTAGACTTCCTTCCCTTTTCTTATAATATCATGACCCTGTGACTCTCAAAGAGAAATGCCCCTTGATCCTGGTGAAAAAGATTCTCCTTTCTTTTACATTTGAAGGTTATATAATAAGTTTATGTTGTTTCACAACCACAATCAAGTCTTCTATTTCTCCCCCACCCTGGCATATTTTGAATCTAAATGTGAAAAAAACAGTCAGTTAGTCATGAGCGTTTACTTCATATTTATCATATAAATATTATGGAATTTTTCCCCAGGTAATTTGCCAGATTGGATTAATTTATCCATGGGTCCAATGCTATGCCATATTGGCCACACATATTATAATGTTCTTATTTTTAAAGCTTATGCTTCATCATTTGCTTATAATCATGCTGTTGTTTAGTCTGATATATTTTTGGATTGTGAATTTCTTGTACAGATGTTTTTTCCCCCAGAGTTTTATTTTTTATTGCTTTCTGAGCCTTTACATCCTCAAAGGCTTCAATCCTCTCAATTAAACATTCTATATACTTTAGTCTGTGACTCCCTGGTTTTTACCCCAGAATGTTTTCTAAAGTCCTTCCATCATCCTACTTCATTTGTATTGGTTGCTTTCCAGGCTTCACCTTTATCACCCTGTGATTTCCTTTCCCTGATCTTCTGAGTTGTATTCACTGTCTTCTGAATCACATGCCTTTTCTTTCTTGCTTTAATTTCTTCTATTTCTATGTAACTCCAGTAACTCATTTAGGAAACGTGAGACCTTGACTGCCTAAAAATATCCTCAGGATGCAGGCACACTTAATCAATAGTTTAGTTGGGCGTAAAATCCCATTTGCCTCTAGAATACAGAGTTGCAGCTTCCATTCTTACTCTTGTTACTTTGAATTTATTTTCTTTCAGAATCATTGAGGGTTTTTTTTGTTTTTTGGTTTTTGTTTGTCTTTGAGATTCTGTAATCGAGATCATGTATATTGGCAGAATTTTTAAAATGTATTCTGCTTGGCACTCAACTTGAAGAACAGTGACTCTTTGGCTCTGGAATTTTTTCTCTTTATTATTATGTTAATAAGTTTCTCCCATCAGTTTTCTCTTTTTCCTCTTTTGTGATCTTTATGATGTGAGTATTAGATCATCAGGATTGATTTTTCTCGTGTTCTGAAAGAATTCTCAGTTTGATCCCCCCTTTTTAAAAAAATTTTCATTTATTTATTTATTTATTTTTGGCTGTGTTGGGTCTTCGTTGCTGCACGCAGGCTCTCTCTAGTTGTGGTGAACGAGGACTCCTCTTTGTTGCAGTGCACGGGCTTCTCACTGCAGTGGCTTCTCTTGTTGCGGAGCACGGGCTCTAGGTGTGCGGGCTTCAGTAGTTGTGGCACATGGGCTCAGTAGTTGTGGCTCATGGGCTCTAGAGTACAGCCTCAGTAGTTGTGGCACATGGGCTCAGTAGTTGTGGCTCATGGGCTCTAGAGTACAGCCTCAGTAGTTGTGGCACATGGGCTCAGTAGTTGTGGCTCATGGGCTCTAGAGTACAGCCTCAGTAGTTGTGGCACATGGGCTCAGTAGTTGTGGCTCATGGGCTCTAGAGTACAGCCTCAGTAGTTGTGGCACATGGGCTCAGTAGTTGTGGCTCATGGGCTCTAGAGTACAGCCTCAGTAGTTGTGGCACATGGGCTCAGTAGTTGTGGCTCACGGGCTCTAGAGTACAGGCTCAGTAGTTGTGGCACACGGGCTTAATTGCTCCGTGGCATGTGGGATCTTCCCAGACCAGGGCTCGAACCCGTGTCCCCTGCGTTTGCAGGAGGATTCTTAACCTTTGTGCCACCAGGGAAGCCCCCCCTCCACCTTTATATTAATTTAGTTTTACTTAAGCAATTATATTTTCAATTTTCTAGATGTGTTTCTTATTCTCTGTTCTTTCTTGCATACCTCACTCTCTCACATGCTATGAGGGCAAAAATTTTGTTTGACCATGCAACTCCCATTCCCAATAGTGAGGATGGCACTTAGCACTCAATAAACATTAATTAATTGAGTAAGTGAGAAAACAGAAAATAGATTATGTTTTTTTCTAACTTATCTAAGGATATAAATTAAAATTTGTTGTTGTGGACTTTTAGGTTTTTTATTTTAAAATTTTCTCTACTTTGAATCATCAATTTCATCTGGTTCCTTTCATTCATATATTTTTCTCATTCTATTTCCATCACATAGTGACTTGACTCAAATATCTGGTGGGCCATGGTTGTCCATTCTTATTACAGAATGAGGCTCCAAAAAGATAAGCTGGAACTCTACATACATGGGTAGAGGTAGCTTGTCAATGATATGTTTTTGCTGTAGGGTGACTATAGGGACTACCATTTATGATGTGAGTATTAGATCATCAGGATTGATTTTTCTCGTGTTCTGAAAGAATTCTCAGTTTGATCCCCCCTTTTTAAAAAAATTTTCATTTATTTATTTATTTATTTTTGGCTGTGTTGGGTCTTCGTTGCTGCACGCAGGCTCTCTCTAGTTGTGGTGAACGAGGACTCCTCTTTGTTGCAGTGCACGGGCTTCTCACTGCAGTGGCTTCTCTTGTTGCGGAGCACGGGCTCTAGGTGTGCGGGCTTCAGTAGTTGTGGCACATGGGCTCAGTAGTTGTGGCTCATGGGCTCTAGAGTACAGCCTCAGTAGTTGTGGCACATGGGCTCAGTAGTTGTGGCTCACGGGCTCTAGAGTACAGGCTCAGTAGTTGTGGCACACGGGCTTAATTGCTCCGTGGCATGTGGGATCTTCCCAGACCAGGGCTCGAACCCGTGTCCCCTGCGTTTGCAGGAGGATTCTTAACCTTTGTGCCACCAGGGAAGCCCCCCCTCCACCTTTATATTAATTTAGTTTTACTTAAGCAATTATATTTTCAATTTTCTAGATGTGTTTCTTATTCTCTGTTCTTTCTTGCATACCTCACTCTCTCACATGCTATGAGGGCAAAAATTTTGTTTGACCATGCTACTCCCATTCCCAATAGTGAGGATGGCACTTAGCACTCAATAAACATTAATTAATTGAGTAAGTGAGAAAACAGAAAATAGATTATGTTTTTTTCTAACTTATCTAAGGATATAAATTAAAATTTGTTGTTGTGGACTTTTAGGTTTTTTATTTTAAAATTTTCTCTACTTTGAATCATCAATTTCATCTGGTTCCTTTCATTCATATATTTTTCTCATTCTATTTCCATCACATAGTGACTTGACTCAAATATCTGGTGGGCCATGGTTGTCCATTCTTATTACAGAATGAGGCTCCAAAAAGATAAGCTGGAACTCTACATACATGGGTAGAGGTAGCTTGTCAATGATATGTTTTTGCTGTAGGGTGACTATAGGGACTACCACACCTGTCTCAAATATCAAATATTTCCATTGGATACAGTATGCCTTATATACTCTTGATAAACTGAATCAGTCTTTATAGAATTTTTTGTGGTGATAGAAAATTTTCAACTCTATTTTACAATTAAGAAAATTGAATTTATTTGAAAGTAGAGCAGCTTTAGAATGTGACTAATCTAAGTTTAAAGGTAGATCCTGTCATTTACCAGCTGTATCATTTAATATTTGGTTATCAACTTTTTGATATACAAAATGTACATCATAAAAGTTAAATGAAATGATATATGTAAAGAATCTCACACAGTGCCCAGCTTATCTTAACCATTCAGCAACTCCCTCCCTCCCTCCCTTCCTTCCTTCTGTCTTTGCTTCCTTGTTTTCATCTTTCCTTCTTTCCTTTCTTTCCTGCTTCTTTCTTTTCTTACTTATGTTTATGGAGGAAATCATGGCCCAGATGACCCTAGGAAACCATTCTCCCAAGTATTCTTTTAATGTATGAGAAATCAATCCAGACAAGTGTCAAGGAAAGGCAGCAGTAACTCACTTACTTCAAGGAAACTATAAAGATCATTTGCAGTTGGCTCATATTTATCTTTTTTGGTAATTTTTATCATGATACTCTTTATACTCAAATGGGCATGAGCTCATTTTCTTTCCTATCTACACCCATTTACATGGTGTCATCTAATTGCTAGAATGTTTAATAATTACCCACACAACTAATTAAGGTTTTTGTCATATGAGAAAATAATGTCTTTTAAATCACAGTACTTTTGTAAAAGATGTCAATTATATTGAGAAGTAAAGAAAGCTTTGCTATCCAAGTTTCAGATACAAGTTATCAGCCCTAAAGGTTCAACAGTTATGTTTATGAATAGCAAAATCGTTAAGAGGAAAGTATTTTTAAAATAATTTGTTAGAACTAATGTATGACAAAGTAACCTACCTGTCACATCATTAATTTAAGCAAAATATATATGTGCAACACTGCAATATACCTTTGAGTAGAGGTATGCTCCAACTTGCTACTTTATCAGTGTTAGTCTAAGAATAATTATATTTGAATTTATATACTGGGGCATGGGTCTGTCATTGCTTGGGCCTGAAATACTCTCACAACTTCCACAATATGCATTAATGTGCTTAAAAATATCTTGTAAATCTTCTTTTCTTTAAACTTCTTTATGGTTCATAATTGAACTGTGATCCTTACGTGTGAGCTGTGTCATGATTTAATGTTAGCCAAAATTAATAGCCAACCTTAAGCTGCTTTATCTTGGCCTATAAGCTTCCTGGTTCCTCTGCGTTTAGAGTTCCCAGGCAATTTCTGTTATTTAAAAGCTCTTGGGAGCTAATGTGTTGGTAACAGAGTACCACATAGCTAGCTTTTGTTCAATAATAAAATACAGGTCACCATGAAAGGTGGCAAATGTTGAGAAAAAAGTGCACCTGGGTAGCAGGTTAAGCCCATGTCTTTTAAAAGCCTGTTATCCAGGGAGGAAATGATCCTGATATTATGAGATATTAAAGTCAAAATAACTTTAGAACAACAGGAGAAAAATGAGGTCCAGAAATGGGAGTGAATTAGGTAAGCAGGAAAAGAATGAGCCAGAATAATAAATTGGTTTCCCTGAGGTTCAAGAACTTATTTTCTTATGGAGGGAGACCTTTTCACACAGGATTAGTTAGAATATATTATTTGAGATGGTGACTTATATATACTTGAATTTTAGTACCTACAAAATTGTTTTACCAGTAATTTCCTGGTATAACCTACTATATTTTGTATATTTGCAAATAATAATATTTCCTATTATTGTTATTTTTTCTTCCTTTAAACTATATTACTTTCCCTTTGAGTAAAGTTCTCAAGATCTCTGTCTTTTTTTAGGTAAAAGAAAGTTCCAGATAATATCAGGCTTTAGCCCTAAAGCTGACTGGATTCCTGGTAACAGGCAAGCTAAATGCGGAGAATATAAAATGAATAAGACCCAGTTGATTTGAAACCAGCATATTGGTATTTTGTTGTTAGCCAATGGCCTCTAAAACCCATCTTAATTCTTGCCCTGGCAGTAGATGCTGGTTTTATTCATTCCATGGACTATCTATCATTAAAAGATTGTCCAGAGTTTTGGCATGCCCTACAGGGTTAGTCTAATCCTAGTGCCAGTTCAAAATACTGTCTTTAAGCCTTCCAGTTTAAGGACTGACAAGTTTCCTTAAAATAAGAAGAAATCAGCATGAGTGCCAGTAAGGAAACAGTAACAGGTAGAGACAGGTTTTGTTTCATAATAAACCATGTTTTAAGCATGCTCTAACTCAAATTGTATGTGTGTGTGTGTGTGTGTGTGTGTGTGTATGTGTGTATAGACTGTATAAAGGCTAGGAAACCTCCCCCCCCAATCCCTGACATTGCACCAGCCCAAGTTTATATGTTCTCTGAAGCATATCCTCAACTAGTTGCAGGTGACCAAAAGTCAGGCCAATGTGATATTTCCTTCCTGTGCCAGGAGGCTGCTGCACTGCCCTCTGGAGAGGTGGTCTATGACCCGTTCAATCCTCTAATCACATCCTAAATCTTTCCTTCATGAAACCACCTGAAGAGAAGAAAAAGATGCAGGGCTCTCCTCAGTGTTCACAAGAATCCCCTTTTTAAAGGTTAGCATTTATTATTGATACCCTGCTGTTTTCCAGCAGGTGTTCTCGTACCACATAGTTCCCTCATGACTCCTAAACCCAGCTCACAGACAGTGGAAGATTCTTCAGCTTAATTCTTGTTAGCTTTTCAGGGCCTCGGTAGACTATACGAACTGTATCCAAAGCCAGTGCTGGCGCTTCACTTTCTCCTTTGTAGTTTTTATAATTCTACTGCTTATACAAAGTACTAGCCATTGATTTCTTTTTGTGGTGAGGTGGATAATTGAGGGAGCAGAAAACAGAATTTCTACCTGATCCTGCAGACTGATAATTTGAACAAATGTGTGAATAAATGCTTCATATGTAGTGAGATGAATTGAATTTTTCATAGTGCTTGGGAAAGGAGGTATTCATGCTATGATTGGGATTTGAGAGTCCACATTATATGTATGTTGAATGTGTTTCTAAAGATGGTACATATCAGAGCTCTCCCAACCTGCATCTCCTCACCAGGGTCCACATTCAGCAGATGTGTGGACTGCTACAAGCACAGGAAATATTAATATCAACAATTCATTTTGACATATCCTAAGATTAAGAGAGTGTTCTTTTATAATATTTCCTTTAGCATCACCAACAGTCTGGCCTACAAATCTTTCCCCTCAAATTCATTTCTATTATAAATCAGCAATGTTCCACAAATTCCCAACATAAAGAAAAAAAGAACTGTATCATTTTATTTGGGGGAGGGGCAAATTTTGTTCAATATAAAAATATCTCTTACCCTATCTGAGTACAGACATTGAAATCTGACCAGCCTCTGTAAAATTTAGTCATCAGAAAAATAACTCTGTGTGACAAAAGTGCTATTCCAGCATGTTCTATTTTCCTCTGTGGGAAAGAGGCAAGAGGCCGTATCAGAATTTGGATATTCGTAATTGGTGGACTGTCAGTATTAGTCAAATTGCAATAAGGAGAGGTATATCTCCCAACTTTCCTTTGAAATTGACTATGTTGCTCTAAGTGTGTTTTATCAAAGCATTTTCTGGGGCAACAGATCTGAAAACATAAACTTTATGTAGCATTGTTCCTCCTTAGATATTTCTCTTTAATATGTCCTTTCTTTTTGAAGATAAAATAAAAGTACATAAAAGAGTTCTGAGAATAGGCAGCTATATGTCATAAACACCCTTCACTCCCCCCTCACGCAAGGCCCCCAGAGCTTCTGAAATTTGGAAATAATTTGATTGAAGTGATGACTGCCTTGATCTTGTTTGAATACTCCTCCTTCTTCATTGTCTTTTCTCTATGGGAGGCAGCAATCCTGTCATGGAGTCATTCCTGGGAGAGAAAGAGGTATTTCAAGCAACCATATTTTCCAAACACAAAATTGAGACACATGGCCTGACAGTGACATAATATTTGAAGTGGAGAGTGTGCTCAAAGATCCAGAACATATGGTTGAAAGAGTTTTCTTATAAAAAGCAACTATTAAGACACTTTCTAGATTCTTATTCACAAAAGGCACATTCCTCCATCCCTTTTATTCTCGTGTAAAAATATTACCCAAACATGGGAAGACTGACCGGTTTTCCCTCAAACATGTTGCCTTGGCAGTGCAAGAAGCACCCTGTTGACTAGAAAGTTAAATGCACAGCCATCAAGGAAGCAATGCAAACCAGACTGCCAAACATATTATGAATATATTGCTCTTCTTAAAAATGCTAGTTGGTTTTTCATACTGGAGTATTGACTAACTGTCTGTGTTTGATGAATGGTTTACCAGCCTGATGTCGACTTATGGTTAGAGCTTAACTTGTTAGTTCTGCTTTTGCAGCCAATTCAGAATAACTACAGATGCCTTGAGATATTAAAATTGACTGCTCAAATGGACTCAGTGTGGGAGTTTCATTGGTTTTAAATTGATAACAGCTGAAAGAGTGAGTGATTAAAGTGTACATGGGCATAGGACACAGCTCTTTCACAGGAACTGTTGTGAACAAACTCCCTTAGTGTGGGAATTTTTTCTGTCTTTTTATATCATAGTTATGTCTAAGCAATCTTGGGTTAAATTTTAAAATTGCACAGGAATATTCAGAAGCTTACAGAAGAAATAATTCCCGAGAAACTGAGATAAATTTTGATGAAGTGGGTTTCTAGTCTGTAGGGAACATTTAAAGTTAAGCAGCATTCCATAAGGTGGTAATCGTGTCTGTTTCCCAGGCATTGGAGTTAGATAAGCTGTACAGGAAGCATAAACTGTAATAATAGAAGGGCTGAAATGTTGTGTACATCTCTTTCCTCAACTCGCAAAAACCGAAGCACCAAAGTGCTTTATCACAGATAAGTCCGACAAAGCCTCTTCTTTGCTGTCTTATTCTTCTGGGAACAGTTATTATTATTTTCATTATTTAAAAAGATGATCTGAACACTTTCTTCTCACACAGGAAAAAGAAAAAACACAAAAGAGAAATAAGAAACTTTTCTCCCCCCTCCTCAAATCAACAACACTTAAATAATAAAAAAAATTTTATGAAAATGTACTTTCACAATTTATAGTAGCTTAGGGAAAAAGCCTAGTAAAGAAAAGAATACAGAGAAATTTAAAGAAGTTTATAAGAAAGGAATATCTGTTTATACATGTCTTCGTCAGCTTAGAGTTTTCCGAGAGTTCAGTGCCTTTACTATCAAATATTGTAACCTAACTCCATTCTATTTTCAATTGTCTCTAGTATTTTTTACCTTTGATAGTCTGTTAAAAAATATTCAAAGCACTTTGTATAGCTAACTGATCGAGAACATCAATCTATAATAATAAAGTTGGGGTTTGTTGAAGGAATATAAAGCCAAATATCATGTACCCATTTCACCTATACATTTTAAAAAGAAAAACTAAAACATTGTGCCCAGCTAGCATACCCTAAATTTGTAGCAATGTCAAGTGTTAATTAAAATTAATGGAATAAGAAATTTAGATATATTTGACAATAATGTCAGTGGATACGGATACATATGTTCAGACATGTGAGATAATCAAATTATAAAGGAGACTATAATTTTAAAGGAAAGTAAGTCGTATATATTTGGCCAATATTTATAAGAAAATTTGTTATATATTTACTGCTGAAGTTTTGCCCCAAATTATAACCTAAACTAGCCTAACTTGATGCCTTCCTGAGATGCATACAGCCATTGAATCATGCTTTGTGTTGTGATGGATAACTCGTGCAGATAGTCATCTAAGAGGTTGTTACAAGGTTTGACATTTTCATAAGATTTAATTCCCTTAGAAATGTAAGAGCAAAGGAGAGAAATTTTCATTCTCTTTCAGCAGTTGTTGAGCTCCAAATTTTTAATGATTTTCTTATCTACCCATATTAGACAGGAGGGAGATTTTAGAGGAGATGTCATCCAAGTTAAACACATGTGAGGGTCATTAACTTGAATATATCACTCCTAACTTATCCCTTTGAACTTGGAACTCAAACTCATAGAAGGAAAAGAAATGATGCAGGCGGAAGAGGACTGGCCTCAGTTAACCTCACAACGGTGGAATCTATGATGCACTAGAGGCTGAGAAGTAAGAAAGCAGATGGTCTGAAAATAATGTCTTGAGGATATCTTTGTATCTTGATATTCCAAATAATCTAAATTTCAGAAAAGCCATTATTCACCCAGACTCCCTCATCATTTGCACCACTTCATACATTCCTTCTCTGAACAGTGAAATACTGTATTTACATCTTTTGTGACTCTACATTTCAAATGCACTGGAGCCCTGAGCATGTTAACATTTTTCCATCTTAAAAAGAGTAATTAGCATAGGAGAACATTCAATATTATGTAAAGAGTTTGACAGGACCTCACTTAATGTTTTTTAGAAACAATTAACATGTCAAAAGAGGAATTGAGAGCCCTTTTTGGTTATAAATCTGTTTACATAATTACCAGTTGAAGAAGTCAAACATTTTAGAGGGAAAAAAAGCAAGGTTAGATCCTCTCTTCATCAAAGGCAGTATTCCCAATGATGTCAGATGTCTCAAATTCTCTAGCATAAGGTTTTTTTATTCATGTACACACTTGTATGCATACCTCTTTAATCAGAAAGATCACATGTTTATAGTATGAATGAATAATATTGAAGAAAAGTAATATTGGCTAGAAATAAACTGTCCATCACACAGGAGGAGAGACAATTACATCTGTGTGTGAGGTTATGTTCAACTCAAGATGCCACAGTAATATGGAGAAAGTATTTCAAGGGTGGCTATGCAGTGTAGGAATATAAGCTTTCCAAATGTGACCGTACGATGCCACATACCAGGGCACTACATTAGTAGATATACGCCTGTCTCATGCTGCATCGCGGAGGACAGAATGGGAAGCAGAAACCCTGGCCAGGGAACTGTGGCCTCAGAGGGGACTGATGGGCCGGAGGTAGATAGTGGGAGAAACAAAGACCACAACCCTGGTCCAGGACCAGCAAGAAGGTAGAGAATAAATCGCACATTGGAGAAAGTTATGGAGATGGGACATCTAATCTGAGGAATTCTGGAGAAGGCAGTAAGTACTTTTGCGTAAAGTTCTAGTGGAAAACACTTCCATGTGATAATCCAAAGCCATTTGTTCCTACAATCAGTTATTATAGTATGAGCACTACCAAAAGCCCAGAGGGGGTTTCTGTCTCCCAGATGCAGTTCTCTGATTCTGAGAAGCTGCCATGGATATGTGTATTGAGCTTCAGTTTCGCCTACTGAGCTAAATGGCAGACACTCAACTAAGATCTACTAGAAGGAGTCTGTGCTAATCCATTTGCCACACCATCTGGAGGCTAGGAGTGGTTGAGGCAACCTCTGCTGGACAAGGGTCCCAGGCTGTTGGCTCCATTATCACCAGCCTAGAATCCTAGGCTCCAAGAATATCTACCAAGAAACGCAACAATGCCGTGCATTCTTGGGAAAAAGAGATATTTGAATACAAAACTGTACTTAGTTTTGTGTGATATTTAAGTACGTAAAGAACACTTGAAATAATGAAATATATGAAAGACTATTTTCCCTATTGGGTCTGGAGACATGTGGTGTGAAGTGATGTGATAGTAGTGACAAACTCTCCCTGTGCTATTTGAAAGAGCTATATGTATTCTACTTTACTCAGGGAAACAATGTATTGCAGTCATTAAGCCCTAAAGATGGCTGAATTTTGAAGTAGATTTGAAGTCTAATCTTGGCTCTGCTACTTATTTTTTGTGAATTAGGGCAAGGTAATGAAATTTCCTGTCTTAACACTTTCCAGATAATGCCTCTTAGGAATGTTGATACTGTATAAAGAACAATCAGCGTAGCAAGTAATAGCTATCCCTTCTTATACTCCTAATTCTACTCTTACTATCGCATTGCATATTGCAAGTGCACCTTGTCCTGAATGCAGAGTAGGTATTCTGAAAATTGCAAACCAGATAAAATATGGTGAGATTTTTGTGGCATTGCATTAAAAAAGCCAACATGTTGAGCACTCTATGTGCCTCACACTGTGCATGTAGCATTGCATGCAGTATCCAATGACAAGAATAAAGAGCTATGCTTCCATTTCTTTATGCTTTGATGGTTTTTCATATTGCCTACTCATACATATTCTGTAAATCACTATGTTCTAAGAGGATACAAAGTTACATAAAGCAGAATCCCCCAAGAAGTGAGTGAGGGGGAAAAATGTACAACAAATACGGCATAATATATCAAACGTCAAATGCTTCAAGGGGCATTCAGGTTATAGATTTGGGAAAATTACAAGTGGAAAAAGTGTGGGTAAGATTAATATTTATTTTATTCTATGGTCTTTAAACTGAGTCTTGACTTAGAGCATTTGGATATGTGAGGAAATAGGTAAGACATCCAAGGTGCCCAATTTGTAGGAAAGCATGGGGAATGGTGGCTTGGATGAAATGTAGAGGGTTTGATGAGAAGTCGTTGTGGCAGGTGTTTTGCATAGTGCCAGGCTAAGGAGCTTGTACTTTATTTTATAAGCAATTTTATTATTCACTCAGTACCCATTATATATTTTTATTTATTTGATGAACATTTATTGAGGACCCACCATGTGGTAAGTGATGGGCTGGATACTGGGCCCATGAAGATGTATAATGCGAGATTCCTTCCTTCAAAATTAGACACTGCCTAGGAAGAAGTATTCTATATCAAAAAAAAAAAAAAATTCATGTCCATACCCTCCAACTTGGCTCCATTTTAAAAGACCAGTGGAAATATACATTGTTGTCCCTTACTGTCCACAAAGGATTGGTGCCAGGACCCCAGCAGATACAAAGTTTGAGGATGCTCAAGTCCAGTATATAAAATGCCATAGTACAGTCGTTCCTCTGTATTTGCCAGTTCTGCATCCCTGCATATGTGGAGGGCTGATTGTATTAGAAAGCTATATTATGGAATTAATTTTACTTAATTCCTATATAACCTCAATGGGCCATGCCCCAGCAGCCTGTGAATATGAATGAAGTAACACCGACATTAAGGCACAATTATCATAAGTCATGGCTCCCACCTGTATAATCATAACAATTCAGCCTTTCTCTGTTTCCAAGCTCTCCCTAGCTATTTCTGGGAGCACCTGGAATGTATCACATCTGAGGAGAACTGCCCTCCTCATGTTCTTCTCCTTTGATTCTTCTTCTTTGATACCCCATTGCCTACAAACTGGCCAAGGAAGGCACCTCACCACGCCACAGGCAGCCAGCGTCTTCCAGTCGATGCCTGCTTCACTGCCTACGTACTGTCCAGGAGTTTCCAAACCTACAAAAACTTCTGGGTGCCATACAGTGCTTTGATTCCTCTGGTTCCACTGCATTTCTGGGTTCACTCTGTCTCCAGAGCAAACAGGAAGAATGCTCTTCTCCCCAGCCACCTGCATGTTTCACTTGGTATTTTAGGTCCTGAAGCAGTAGCGCTTAGGCATTGAATCTCACAAAGTGAGAAAACAGCTTCTTTCCATTCTGTCTGAGGCCCTTTCCTCAACAGAACTCAGATCTACTCCCTGGGACTCAGCTGGGTTACATGAACCATTTTGCCATCTCTCAGAATTCCCATCGACCTCCACAAGCTCAGAATTCCTCTCAAGTCACTGTGTTTTCACCAACGAATATCAGTACCTGCAATTAGACATCTGGGTGGTGACCATCATTCTGCCAATTCAGTAGGCAGACCCAACTGAGGTACTCCATTTTATCTTTAAGCGTGCCCATCCCCCCATAGGAGGCCCTGTTAGCTGGGAAAGTAATATAAATAAAGAGTATGAAATAAACTGATATTGCATTTTCCTGTGCAATATGCAAAGTGCATCTCCCAGGGAGATATCTATTCAGTTCTGTGGACAGCTTCGGGACAGGATAAGGTGTTTTAGAAATGTTATTGCATAGTTGCTTTCTACAGTAAGGGCTGAAAAAGAAATACACACCGTGTTTGACTGGAAACCCAGAAGAGACAAAATGTTTTCGGAAATGTGTGCATCATGGACTACTAAATTTGGGCTCATAACCCCTTCTCTCCAATTATATTCCTGGAAATGTTTTTCAGTTTCTTTGCATAAAATAATCAGTGGACCACAGGGAACAGGCAAACCTGCGCAGAGTATATACACCACACCTCCATGGAGCTAGCCAACACTTCCACAGAACCACACGATTCCCCAGCTCTTAATATGGTTTATTATACAGTCCTTTACCTGCCTCAAACCACTTTTCATCAAAGCAGCTTTTAAGCTGAAGCTGAGGACCAAAGAATGCCTTTAACAGAATCCTGAAATAGCTTTGAACCCAAGGCTGAGAAGAGAAAGTGCTTTTAACCTAAAGTGCTTTCCTCTTAGGTGCTTCAGCATGTACCTAGCACTCAGCATTAGTGGCTGTGAGAACACCCTTAAGACCCAAATGAAAGAGACTCCATTATAGATATTCAAACCCGTTATAGTAATATATTACACGTAATATTTGAAATCATTAAGCAGTTTTACTCCAACTAAATTTGAATCTTTTCTTATTGAACGATGCATTCATGCAAATAAATTGAAGTCTTACCACCTGGGATTCTAACAAATCTATGCTGATATTAGGAAAAGTACATTGTTCTTTCCTAGATTTTACTTAAATCCAGAGTGAGTCAAAATTTCCACACCTTCTCCACCCTGGAAGAAACTTTCAACTTTTATCGATCACTGAATGACATTTCCAACTTTAGTCCATATTTGTTTGGGCTAAAAAGGTAATTTTATTAAATCATTTAGAATTAATCAAATATCTGAATAAATTTTATGTATCAAGTTTTCTTCTTAGTCTCATCACTCAAACAGAAATAAAAGTACTGATTTCACAGTAATTTTAACTGCAGTACAGTTCCTACTAAGTAAAGTAAGTAGACAACCCAACCTATAAAAGTTTTAACTTCAGAATAATTGCAGTAAGTTGTGTGCTTGAGCAGTTGAATTCCATGGACAGTTTTCTATTTTAAAAGCATAAAATGTACACAAATAGGGTTAAGGTAGCAAAGTTTGACATCTTTGAATTTTATTCCCTTTTCCTTTTGTAGACCCCTGTGTAATTCTAATAAAATGAGGACAGGCAAAGGAAAAACAGGAAGTATTGTCAACCCAAAAGATAAATAATCAGTCTTTGCTAAGCAAAAAATTTGGCCATGTCAGTCATCCAAAATGCACCAATGTCTGTTTATTCAGTTCTGTGGACAGCTTCGGGACAGGATAAGGTGTTTTAGAAATGTTATTGCATAGTTGCTTTCTACAGTAAGGGCTGAAAAAGAAATACACACCGTGTTTGACTGGAAACCCAGAAGAGACAAAATGTTTTCGGAAATGTGTGCATCATGGACTACTAAATTTGGGCTCATAACCCCTTCTCTCCAATTATATTCCTGGAAATGTTTTTCAGTTTCTTTGCATAAAATAATCAGTGGACCACAGGGAACAGGCAAACCTGCGCAGAGTATATACACCACACCTCCATGGAGCTAGCCAACACTTCCACAGAACCACACGATTCCCCAGCTCTTAATATGGTTTATTATAAAATCCTTTACCTGCCTCAAAGCACTTTTCATCAAAGCAGCTTTTAAGCTGAAGCTGAGGACCAAAGAATGCCTTTAACAGAATCCTGAAATAGCTTTGAACCCAAGGCTGAGAAGAGAAAGTGCTTTTAACCTAAAGTGCTTTCCTCTTAGGTGCTTCAGCATGTACCTAGCACTCAGCATTAGTGGCTGTGAGAACACCCTTAAGACCCAAATGAAAGAGACTCCATTATATATATTCAAACCCGTTATAGTAATATATTACACGTAATATTTGAAATCATTAAGCAGTTTTACTCCAACTAAATTTGAATCTTTTCTTATTGAACGATGCATTCATGCAAATAAATTGAAGTCTTACCACCTGGGATTCTAACAAATCTATGCTGATATTAGGAAAAGTACATTGTTCTTTCCTAGATTTTACTTAAATCCAGAGTGAGTCAAAATTTCCACACCTTCTCCACCCTGGAAGAAACTTTCAACTTTTATCGATCACTGAATGACATTTCCAACTTTAGTCCATATTTGTTTGGGCTAAAAAGGTAATTTTATTAAATCATTTAGAATTAATCAAATATCTGAATAAATTTTATGTATCAAGTTTTCTTCTTAGTCTCATCACTCAAACAGAAATAAAAGTACTGATTTCACAGTAATTTTAACTGCAGTACAGTTCCTACTAAGTAAAGTAAGTAGACAACCCAACCTATAAAAGTTTTAACTTCAGAATAATTGCAGTAAGTTGTGTGCTTGAGCAGTTGAATTCCATGGACAGTTTTCTATTTTAAAAGCATAAAATGTACACAAATAGGGTTAAGGTAGCAAAGTTTGACATCTTTGAATTTTATTCCCTTTTCCTTTTGTAGACCCCTGTGTAATTCTAATAAAATGAGGACAGGCAAAGGAAAAACAGGAAGTATTGTCAACCCAAAAGATAAATAATCAGTCTTTGCTAAGCAAAAAATTTGGCCATGTCAGTCATCCAAAATGCACCAATGCAAACTAAACTGAAATATATTTCTTTCATACTCAAGTGACCGTGGCACAATCTTTACATAAAAGTCACTTTCTTTTATACATTCTCTTCTCTTATTCATTTATTCATTCATTCATTCACTCATTCGTATATATTTCACTTGGCATCCAGAAGGGAATGTAATAGGATGCAACAGAAATACATCTATTTCTGTAGGAAAGAGGAAGAAATTACATTTATCTTGTTCTACTGTGTAAAGCTTCCTTCACCTTGAATATTCTTTTCCAGCTTACTCTATATAGTAAACTTCTATTCATTTTTAGTCCTCCAGCTCAAAGTTACCAACTCCATAAATCCACCCCTGTCTTCCTCATCCTGAATTAGTCCTCTCTTTTCTTTATCCCCAAACTATAATTTCATTGGTTGAATATTTTAATACCTTCCAAGGAGACTGTGAACTATCTCTGGTAGATAGAGATCACCTTACTTCGCTCTGCTTTGTTATTGCCTAAAAGGGGGTAGGAAAGAAAGGAAGCAGGACATGAAATCTTTCAGTGGTTTTAGAATTGCTATTTATTTACAATTTCTCATTGCTTCTTGTGGAAACTCTTATGCCAGTGGGTGCTCCTTTGGTAGAGCCTGCTCCTCCCACTAGCCTCCCAGTGTTGGGCTACTCCTATGTTAAGTCTTTGGATTTCTCTTTTCTTTTCCTTCTCCTTCACAGACTACTGAGCACTGTTCAGATATTCCAGGGCTGAAATATTCCAGCCCTGTGGCTTCAGATTCCATCTGCAGGCTTTCCAAACTTAGTACTTCAGCTTCAAACGCCAGACCCTTGAAACTCCAGTCTTGCCTGTTCAAACATCTATTTGACATCTCCTAGAATGTTCGGTAGACATCTCACATTTACCTAGAGCAACCCTTGGCTTCCTGGTGTCCACGTGTTCTCGACCTCAGGAAATACCTCTGCTCTTTGCCAGCTGGAGTCACCCTCCATGCTATTCTGTCTCTTCTATTCTCATCAACAAATCCCACCTTAAAAATATATTCTAAATTCAACCACTCTCAGTTACTTCCACTGTTACCACCCTACCTAAGCACTATCATCTCTCACTGGACTATCTCACCAGCCCCCTAACTGGCCTCTCTGCTTCTTTTCCTGACACCCTTACATATAGCCTCCACATGGCAACTAGAAAGATCATTTAAAAACATAAATCACTTTAAGTCACTTTCCGGCTCAATAATTTCCAATCACTTAGAATAAAATCATACTTAAGATAATATCTATTGCCTTTCCTGTGACCTGTAGGGTCCTACCTGCTTTGTCCCCCAGGCTACCTTATCAGTTTCATCGTCAGCCATACTTCCTGCTTATCATTTCACTCCAGCCACACCGGCCTTCTTGCTGCTCATCCAAGGTATGCAACTTACTCCCATTTGCTACTCCTCTGATGAAATGCTCTGCCTGTGTATTGGTATGGCTCATGCCTTCACTTCTTTGGGTTTCTGCTCAATGCCACTGTCTAGCAAATGTCTGCCCTGACAACACCTCTCTCTTGCTCTCTATCTCCCTGCCATGCTTTATTTTCTCATAGCACCTATCACCATCTGACATTGCCTTCCATGTCAATGTGTTTATGTGTTTGTTTCCCCCATTTACAAACAGGCTGTGTAAAGACAGAGAGTGTTCTGTTCATTATTCCATCCTCCGAAGGCACTGAAAAATATTCAGGGATGGATAGATTGAATGGATGAATACAAAAATGCAGTAACATTCACTTGGTCAAACCATTCTCCAAAATATTGTGGTTCTGTGCACACACACATAAGGGGAGGGTGTGTGTGTGTGTGTGTGTGTGTGTGTGTGTGTGTAATTTATGTGTTGTGCTGCTCTGGGTAATAAGCAGAGGTAAGGAGAAGTATAGGGCAAAGTGTTGCCTAGGGGAGACAAATACAGAAAAATTGTATTCTCCTTGTTACATTTGGGTTAATAAACTCTTCATTTAAGATACAAATTCCTTCCTGACTAGTGGACCCACCAATGTGTCCGTTGCATTAACTGGACCAAAATTGAGTTGAGATCTATTTTTAATGAGTTTAGGAGCTTAAAACAAGGGGCCAAAAGGTACTTCATAGAAGCATTGTTTGGGGTTGAGGGTGGAATTGTGAAAGGTGGAGACGGCTGGAAGCCTGAAAAGGGAAGAAGGAGAAAACATGGAAAGGACTGGGGAAGAACTCACCATACTGTCTGGATGGCAGCTAGCCTGTCTCTGACACTCATCTTTGGGCCGATCTTGTCAAAGGATGCCACCTCTGCAGCCAACTGTCCAACGTCTGTTGGAAACTGCAGACCCCAGCCTACCCTTGTTTGAGAAGATCTTCTCCCTAGAGCCTAAGCCAGTTTCCTCCAGGCCAGCCTTTCCAGAGTAGACATTATCATTTTCCACCAGCGACTTTAAAGTCTGTTAGTAGATGAGATCCAAAAATATGAATAAACATGTGGGGGAAACTATACACAGAAGTGTATATACTTTAAATTCCTATTTATTTAGATTCCAAACTACCTAAAAGTTAAAATAATTAAACTTTTCCCTGTACTTGCCTCTTATGAGAAAAGAAATCACAAGTAAACAAGTCAATGAGAGAGATTTACTTTCAGTGTATATTAGAGACTCAACGGAGTATCAGCCCAATTTTTGATATCTACGTAACAAAAAGCAATAGCTGATATTTTAAATCAAAGCCCTGAGGCATCATAAGACAATGTGGTACCTTCCGAAGCACTTAAGATAGATTAAGTTCAGTTCTAGTGTTTTAGCATTAAACGTATTTTTCCGCATCTTAATTCAAAGACATAAGCCATCAGTAAACTATAGTTCTTAACTTAAATCACCTATTTCTCCAAAACTATTCAGTAAAGTTGTGGGAAAGTTATATGATGGGGGCTCATATAGTGGGTATTTTAAAGGTGAGGAAGAGAAAAATGTAAGAATGGAAGTGGAGAAAATGTAAGAATAGAAATACGATTCCCTCATAAGCAATCTGAAAGTTCTGGTCTGGAAACCTACTCCCAAAAGGAAAACCAAATGTCACTTACAGTTTAAAATCAAAAGATGAAATCAGTTAAATTGCTGAAATTACCTGTTTTGAGAATATTATTTTAGCCCTCCACTCTCCACTGCCCTGCCCTTATAGCAACCTATTGGGAAATGATCTGCCCATGTGTGTGGCAGTCCAGAGGGGAAAATTTCCAAGTGAATGCTACCTACTATGGAAGCTACATGGACTGTATTTTTTCTCATTTCAACCCATTTTTTAGACAAAATCTCAACCCGTTGGACATTGTCTATTGGAACTTCAGATCTCGAGTAATTGGTGAACAGAAGTCACTAGGACAGTACTGGTGGTGGAGGTGACAATGCGTATAGCCTCCTGACCCAGCTCTCAGAGTTACAAAGCAGTTGCTCTATTTCCTTTTTCTTATTTTGTGGCTCTCCTGAGAAACATGGATTAAACATCTCCAAGACTGGTCCCTCACCTCCAGTAATTTCTTTGAGGAATTAATAAATTACTTTAATTCTTTTTTTTAGTTTTTATTTTATTTTGGAGTATAGTTGATTAGCAATGTTGTGTTAGTTTCAGGTGTACAGCAAAGTGATTCAGTTATAAATTACTGTGAGTTCTCAGTAAATTCTTTGAGTTTCCTCCTACCCCCATCCTTCACCATCATTTGAATAAATTTTTCTTTGCTTAAGATAGCCACAGTGGATTTTTTTTCTATTGTAGCCAAAATCCTTGATGAATATGCCTCATTACCAAAATAATTATCCAATATGTGTGTGTGTGTGTGTGTGTGTGTGTGTGAACAGTTCAGTTTTTTGTTGTTGTTTTATCTTCCCCTCTTTATTTCTTCATGTATGTAGTTCTAGGTGCTTTGTTTTTCTTCTTTAAAATTCACTAGAGTGGCCGCAATGGGCCTCTGTCCTGAAAGCAGAATAACATCATTTTGAAAAGCATGTGGAGACTGTCTCCCTGCATAAATGATGATAACACCGTCGCATTATTTGAACATTTAACTGCCTCTATTGAGTAGTTTTCCTCATAGTTTTGATTCATTTGGAATCTAACTGACAAAGATCCCATTACTGGGTGTTCTTTTCATTTTTCGTCAAAAAATATATAGCAGAGATGAGGGAGAATGAAGCTAATTTGTAATCTGGGAGGCTTAACCTGGTTATGCTGATGAACTAACTAAATCGGTCAAAAGTTTGAGAGCTTAAAGATTAAAAACCACCATTCCCTAGTTAAACTCTAATTCATTATGTAAACAACGTGATTTGTAAGTGCAGTCATGTGGAAGGTCTATTTGTTTTTCTCACCAAAAGATGCTTTCAAAGAAAAATTACAGAAAATGGATTTTCTCCAACCAATGTGTTGCCTGCCACCCCTGGTACAAGCGCTGAAGCAGGAGAACAAAGATGTAATGATCACACCAGCCAAGGCCATAGGCATGTGCGGAGCATTCTGAAAATATTGGCACCCCTAGCAAGAGGTGTTTTCTAAATACAAAAAGTTGTTAAGAGAGGAATAAAGGATTACCAGTGAGCCCACAGATGGGACTATAGATGGGGAGCCGGGAGCTCAGGGTTCTGGGACTGCTCCCTTTTTTGGAATAGCATAAGGAGGGGAAAAGCAGAAATAATCCTTAATGTTGTGCCAGCCTAGCAAGCATGGAAGTTTAGGGGGCAAAAGCTAGGTCATCAATGCTTGCCGAGAAACCAAAACACCTTCTCTCTCCCTCCCGCTTTCTTTACACGGTTTAAGATAGAAGGTTCTGTGGTTCAAATACATTCCTATAACTTAATGGTCTTCCTTGGTGTATCAAACTCTGGACTGTATCAGAGTTACAGATGGGTGGCAATCCTACAGCAGCCCCTAAATTGTACAATGATATCTAAGCTAAATCTCTATGATTTACTTCCTTTGGATAGCACTTTTGACTTTGCAAAGTTGTTTCATGTATAACACCATCTCCTCCACGTTATATAATTCACCATGTAATGTTGAAGGCTAATGTTGTAGTCAAGTTGTTTTTCAGTTGTAATTGATAGAAACTTATTCAAACTGCAAACGTAGGAATGGAATTTATTGTACTACTTAACTGAAAAGTCCAAGGGACAAGGATAGCTTCAGGCATGACTGGACCTCTGGGCACAAAATGCTATCGAATCTTTATCTCCTCCATCCCTCAGCTGTTTTCCACTCTGTTGGCTTAATTCTCCAGTATGTTTTCTCAGAAGCTGGCAATATAACTTCTAGAAGCTTAGACTCATATCCTCATAGTTTACTAACTCCTATAGCAAGAGGGCTCCTCTTTCCTAGCAGCACTAAAAAAAAGAAGCCTCAGGACTTGCTTGCCCAGATCCAACTGGGTCATGTGTTCATGTCTGAGCCGATTACTGCCGCCAGGGGAGGAAATGCATGTTCATCCCTGGAGCTGGAGCTGGTGAGGTCAGCACTACTCAAAACAAATGGCAGCAGAATGAAAAAGTATCATCCCCAAAGGAAAACCAGGGTGCTCTTACTGGAGGATAGAAGAATAGTTCCAGGGCCAGCAAAACCAACAGACATACAACATACTCTTCCTAACCAGCGTCATCTGTAACAGGGGGGGTCTCATTTAGTTATTTTCCCAAGGCTGGTCCTTTCTATTGTGATTGTAAGCCCTCTTTGATACCTTGTGTACAATGCTATATCCATGTGCTAGCCAAATTTGTCTGGTTGCATTAAACTGAAATGCCCTCTAATTTCTAATGCACCCCATGGCAACCATATATGGTGCCTAGGCATCAGGAAGTGAGAAGTTGAGGTGTGTCTGTTTCATTCACCTCTCTCGCTGCATATTAGCTTGAGTAACACTCATTCATTGCACATCACCATCTGCCCAAATGGCTGCCTTTGCCCCGCAATGTCTAAGTCTAGATGGCCTTTCAATTCAAATCCCTGGAGCAGGCAGTATCTCTGATACCACCTCAGTCTGTAGTGTCCCAATTCTAAAACTTTTGCAGGGCGAATTGCATTGACTCAGCTTGGGCCACGTGACAGCCTTTCATTCAATCAGGTTTACCTGGAAGGCTAGGTCCTTCTACTACAGAGCCATACCTTCTTGGGTAAGTGTAGCCACCTTAAAGACAGGATATAAGTGAGATGGAATTTTTTGACCTTTCTGGTAACTAGTAAAAGCAAACATCTCCCTTCTATCTAATGAAGTTCAACATATCTAAGCTCTTTTTTCCCCAGGGCGTTATTGGCAATCAGGGAGGGATTGTTTTCTCTCCCAGTGAGGGATTGCCTGCACTTACCTGGACCACCCAGTAAGTGGCAGTAGCACACCTCCCCCACCCCAGGCATTATAGCAACCGAAAACAGCCAAGAGGGCACCTCACCCCCTCTAGAGCATTCTGGCAATCAGAAACACTCTGCAACTGAAATTCTCTCCTATCCACCCCAAATGAAAATCTTTCCCCAAGTCCTGTCTTTCCTTATAATTAGTGAATTCCCACCACTAAACTTCTAAAAAAGGGAGTCTATTTGCTATCTCTACTTCTTACCTTCTCTTCAAATCTTTACCACAAACATCTGCTTCTCAGTTTCATTCTATGAAAGCCATTTTCCTTATGATCAGCAATAGTCTCTGAATTTCACCTTGATATCCCATCAATGTTCTGGTGTGTCTGAAATGCTATCCTAACTTTTAAATATCTCTTTTTTCTTCTCCAAACCCTCAGTTTTCAGCATCTTAGTCTCCTTCAGCCAAGCAAAAAACCTGAAAGTCCTCTTTGCCTGGTGGGTTGGCTCACTTTCTGCATCCAGTTTACAAATCCCACTGAATCACCCCATCTCTCCATTGTCTTAGTTCAGGTCCTTATCTTTTTTTTTTTTCCCCAGAGCCTGATGTTTTGTAACTATGGACAAACGACTCAATATCTTTGTGCCTCAGTTTTCTCTCCTATAAAGTCAGGATGGTAATAGTATCTACCACCAAAGTGTTAAGGATTGTTATAAAGATTAAATAAGTTAAAATACATAAAGTACTTTGACCCTTGCCTGGCTAAATATATCTTTGCTATTTATTATTGAGCGCCCTTGCAATAGCACGAATCACATCATAGTATAACTGGTTTTGAGAGCTGTTCTTCCCCCTACACTGTAGGAGATCATGCTTCATGGATCATTGCATCTTTAGGATGGAGCACACTGTCTGGGCTATGGTGGGCATGTAATAGATAGCTATGGATGAATGTCAATCTTTGCATTCTTTACAATGCCCTGCATATGGTAGGTGCTTATGAAATATTTGCTGAATTGAATTAAATAGAATTGAATTGATCTGGAGAGAATACATAATAAGAAATGCCATAATATAACATAAAACATAATGAGTTTAAATTTTAAGGTGAGAGAAATTTCCTTTGAGACTCCTCCTTAGGGTTGACTCTAAACGAATGCATATTTCCACGTTCTAACCAAATTTAGATTTTTTTCTCTATTTATTTGCTCCCCAGTTTTGGTTTCCATGTCCTGTCACCTCTCTTTGTTTTCATTCTCACAGCATAGCTTAGATCACCAAAAATCCAGACTCCTACTATCATCTTTATCGGTAAGCTATTGTTGCCTAACAAACAAACATAGAATCTCAGTGGCAAACTGCAGAAAGCACTTATTTTTCATGTGTCTGTGGGTCAGATAGTCTAGGGCAGGCTTGAATGGACAGCTCTGCTTTAAGTTGTAGGTCTGACTGGACTTGTCTCCTCACTGAGGGTTGACCTCAGTTCTGTGCTATATGTATTTACTCTGGAGCCCAGACTGAAGGGGCAGCAGCTACCCAGGGAAACTCGTGTCTTGGCAATAGTGAAGAAGCAAGGAGATGAGCAGAAATCTGTAATGTGTCTGAAGGCCTCAGTCTTGAATTGACACATCATTTATACACATGCTGCGTTGTCCAAAGCAAGTCATATGGCCAAGCCCTATAGCAGTGAAATGAGGAAAATAAATGTTGGCCACTCTAGTGAGTTTTACTACACAGTCAGATGGCAGAGGTGGTGAATGTGTGAATCTAATTCAGAGAAGATGAGATGAATTCTCAATGATGATTAAATTTACCACAAGCCTATCCTGATTCTGGTCTGCCCAAGCAATCACATTAGCCTCTTAACAAATCTCTTTGTGTTCGGTCTTCCCCACTATCTGTGCCCCCCATTTGGTTATGAACCTTTTGGTTACAGGTGTTAGAATACCCAGTTAAAAATTATTTATATTATATTTAATTATTATTATATTTATATTCATATAACAGGAAGTCTAGAGAATGTGTTTTAGGATAGGTTTAAAAGTTCAACAATATTGTTGAGGTCGGTTTTTGTACCTTCTTTTTGAATCATGTGTAGCTTTTGTTTGCAAGCTTCTTGCCTCATGGTGAAAAGATTGCAGCAGTAGCTCCAGGCATTGCATGATTGCACAGTGATGTTCAAAGCAGGAAGGAAGAAAGAAAGAATGTCTTCATATACCCCTCTCCGTTTATCAGAGAAAAAATCTCTTGTAGATTCCCAAGTCACGTTCCCTTACATTTTACCAACCAGAACTATCTAATTTAAACTAACTAAAGCTACAGGGGAAGCAGAAGTCAATGGAGAACACTTTCAGGTTCTGTCCTATGAGTGAACTTTAAAAACAAGAAAGAAGTTGGGAGGGGAATAGTGTGTGTATAAGAAATCGATGGTATTTGCACACTCTCAAATAATTACCTACCTGACTTAATATTTAAGACTCTTCATAACATAATCTTCATCTCTTTTTAAAACTTAATACATCAAGATTTTTCTAAATAAGAAAGAGTGAATGTTTTCCTCAGCACACCACATTCTTCTCATCACTCTTCTCATCATTGATGTGTTTGTTTGCCTCTCCTCCATCTTCTCCAAATACCCTTTTTGTCCTCTTTCTTACCTCTCCAATCTAAGTCTTACTGATCCTCGAGGATTCATTTCTTCTTTGGGAAGTCTTCCATGTGCACTCAAGGCTGTTCAGATTGCCCTGCCACATGCTCCCATTGCATCTGTGCTTCCCCAGGTGTAGTATTTTTCACAATATGTTCTTACCTGTTTACTTATATGATGCCCGCACTAGACAAGAAACTTTTAGAGCATAGGAATTGAGTCTCGGTTATTGTGTTACCAGTGCCATTCCTAGTTCCTGATGCAGAGCAGGCACTCAGAATTTTTTTTTTTTTTTTGGTAAATAACTGAGTGAATGAAACAGTAAATACACTAGAATGCCTTCATCTTCATCTTCCTGTATCTACCTATCAGAAGAAAAAAAAATAAACAAACAAAAGAAACCTCTCTCCAGATTTTAACACCACTCCATTCAGGAATCTATCTTTTTTGAATGACCTCCTTCTCATAAACTTCCCTCCACTCTGCCCCGACCAAGCGCCGCATCTGCACAACATGACACAAAAAAACCCGATACTATAGAACATCTTCCTTAGCACTGAGTACCTTTTATGATACCTGTTATAGTCTATTTTTTATATTATTTGAATATTTCTTTCAGCCCTACAGTATTATGACTTCTTGATATCTTTTTCACAACCTAATATAACTACTTCATCACTTACAAGTATAGAAGATATTCAATAAATATTTGTGAAATTCATTTGAATTATGATTACTATTAAAGGGTTTTCTACTCTATAACAATTCCTCCTGACTATAACCTCTGGCCAAATTAAATGATCAAATCTGAAGTTTTGGATTATTTTTCTTAAGTAATATTTTATTTTATCCTTTCTTATAGTGGTGACTCGCTGTTTTTGAACAAATCTTTGTTACTTGACCAGCTATTCAAAGCAAATGATTATTTCCCACTTCTCTACACTATGTTGCTGTGTTTTGAGCTTATCTTCTTTCTCTCTCTCTTGCAAAAAATGCACATTTCCATATTGAAGTACATTATTATTGGTGCTTTAGCCTTAATTCTTTCCCTCTCTGCTAAGTTCTCAATTCAAGCCATCACCTTTTCTGAGAAATGGATGAAAATCGTGACTTTCTTGAAGTCTCACCACAGTCCATGTTGACTACCCCTTTGTAATAATGCATCGTTTAGCATTCTGTTATGCTGCATTTTATATTTTTCTCCCCACTTCTGCTAAAAATATGTTTTAAATGCATTGAAGACCTCCACTGATGATTAAGATGCTGTCTTACGGTCAATAATTCAATAAATATTTATTGAACTTCTAATGTATGCCAAACGTTGTCGAGTTACTGGGGATCCAGTAATAAAGGAAATAGGACTAGTCCTTACTCTCCTGGGTTTTGCATTCTAAGCAAGGGAAGCAACTAACCAGTAAACAGATCAATCTAATATGTCAGGTGGAGAAAAGTGCGCTAAGAAAAGTAAGGTGGGACAGCACGGAGAGTTCTGTTGGCAGTGGTTGCCAGGTTTTATTTAAAGGTGGATAGGAAAGGCTACAATAAGAAGGTGACATTTGATCAGAGAGCTAGGGCAATAGAGCTCCATGCAGAGGAAATAATAAGTGCCATGTCCCTGAGGCAGAACATGAATCAGCAATGTCGACAGAGTGGTGGCAGGCAAGTGATGAGCTGGAGAGAGTAGAGAGGAATCAAATGAAATCAGTTAATTGGTGGAAGGTCAGGTCGTTTACTGCCTTGGAAGTGATGTTAGGGAATTGGATTTCATTCTGTGCGAGAGGGGAAGCCCTTGAACCTACTAAATATTTGTTTCATGATCAGTAATCAACATCTATGCTGTTTAAAAATGTTCTGGAAATGGATGGTGGTGATGGTTGCACACCAATACACATGTACTTAATGCCACTAAACTGTACACATAAAAGTGGTTAAAATGGACACTTTTATGTTATATATATTTTAACACAGTTTTAAAAAATCTTTGCATGAATACCATGGACCCAAATTTGTGCTAGGCACTGGTGACTGTAAGAACATATAAGCAATGCAGCACTCAGAATCTGCTTTGAGAAAATACATTCCATATATTATAAGTGTAAATACACAATGCAAGGTAGCATAAATCATGTTCCAAATGAGAGGGCTAGGCTAGAATTTCACAAAGTGTGTTCTGGGAAACATTAGTCTGGAGAGATGCCCTTTGAAATAAAAGGATCTTACTCAGATAAGTTTGGGAAGTAATGCATCCTCCAGTCCCGCCTGGAGATTCCCAGTGCACACTGGCATAACACAGCCTCTAAAAATAAGTACACATGAAAGAAACCTGTTTAACTTTGTTTAACCCGATGTGGCTAGACCATTTTGATTACAGGCTTTTTCCCCAAAATCGCCTATTAACATCCTGAAGAACTGGTATTCCAAAGAACCTATGTTACAGGAGACATAAAGCTGAGATAGGAAGGATAGAGTTTATGGAGAAAGAGCCATCTGAGCTGAGCCCTAAAAGAAAGGGGATACTTAGATTAGAGAAGAGGAAGGGCATTCAAGGCAGGAGAGATGTGAAGAAATTCACTTCAAAGTAAGTCTCCGGGAACTTGCTTTCTTCGAATATCATTGAGCCCCAGGGTGAATCTTCTACATATACTAACAACATGATAATTTTGATAACCATTGACAAATTTGTTCTCAAACACTAAGACACCAATTTGCTAAGATTAATTATTTTGTAGAAGTTTTCTTCATTCCTTGTCATTATTTTATAGACAACAAAGTTAAGCCCAGAGAGACTATAAATTACTCAGTCATCCCTGCCTAATCGATGGCAGAGTGTTAGTTTTCTTTCTCTGGGGCCGGAGTCCTGTTCCATAGAGAAGGGAGTTATGGTCTTTGTATGTCTGCAATAGACACTTTGGAATTAAAGCAAAAAAATCGATTCCTATGCAAGATGCAGATTTCATCATTCAGTGGATATGGAAACAGAATCAAATTAAAGAACAACGCAAGCTTGGATTTTAATGAAGCTCATCTTTGTTTCTTTTGCAGATCAAATTTTTGGCTCTCATCTGCACACAGTGTGTGAACGTGAAAATTCCACAGTTCCGCGGTTTGTAAAGCAGTGCATTGAAGCTGTCGAAAAAAGAGGTGGGTAACTGAATATACAGCAATTTCCCCCAATACTGTACCCTCTACACAACCAGTGCTCAAGTTAACAGCACTGACAAGCTATGCAATTAAAACTTGACTTTTGTTAATCAGTTAAGAGGATCAAGTTTCTTATTAACTTCAGTTTGTTTTCACAGTAGGGACATCAATAATTCCCACTAATGTTCTTTTTTTAATATTTTTTTCTGTCTGACATGTTGTTGATTCAATTGCAAACTTCTTGTTTTCTCGCCAGTGATAAAACATTCATAAAATATCAGCACTCACAGTGTTAGAACCCTCCTAACATTCATGCTTGTAGATTTTGTGCCAGAACATATTTTGGTAAGCCCCCAACATTACCCAAGTGAAGCAAACAGCGCTTCTACTTGCACATGGTGATATTCCATCT
Source organism: Physeter macrocephalus (assembly GCF_002837175.3). Taxonomy (NCBI): domain Eukaryota; kingdom Metazoa; phylum Chordata; class Mammalia; order Artiodactyla; family Physeteridae; genus Physeter; species Physeter macrocephalus. The sequence continues at coordinate 50,625,545 of NC_041215.1, forward strand.
TCCACGTGTATCTGTTCAGCACAGAATATGCCTAACTGGTTTTCCTGGAACAATTAACAGACACACCTCCAGTGTTAAGATGACCTTTGATTCTTATATTTCAGCCTTCTGTTTTTCATTTGAAATTATTTCATCTTCCTGAGGGGAACAAAACAAAACCCATTTGACTCATCATTTCTATGCTAGTCTATCTGTGGGGTGTTTTTCCTTCAGACTATGACTTTATACATTCAAGGTCATTTTCCCTGTAAGATACATACAGTAGGTGCAGAATCTCAAAAAATATATTGTATAGAAATGTGAAGCTTCATCACCATCTGTTACAAGTTTACAACGTATTCCCACGATCTAGGGGAATATATATCATGTAAAAGACAGAGGTGTTTCCAGAAAAAGAATTGGTGAACCTATTCCCCTTTTCAGCTCCCAGTCTCTTAAAACAATAGAACCAAGGGAAGAAATCCTTACCAAGTTATCTGCTAGGGAAAAGCCATTTTAATTCTCTCGATGTTACCTGGCTTTATTATAGAAACATAATAAAAATGGTCTGCAATTTCCAGCTCCTGGAAATTCATACTTTGATTATACTGTAAGGACAGCCTTGGGATCCTATTATTCCCGTATCAGTAGGGAATGAGAGAATAACAAGAAGGGGACGAGTGGGTAGGGAAAGTGGATAAAGTGAGCAGCTTTGGGGAAAAGCATATCAACACATCAGAGAGAAGATCTGAGGGTTCGAAGAGAGAGTAGAAAACAGTAAAAGCAGAATGAACACAAGGAGAGGTATCTGTGAGGAATGGAATCAGTTGGAGATTAGAGAGAAAAGTCTTTTTATTGTATGTTGCAATCTCATTTAATTTTGTAAGTACATATTTTAGGAATAAATATTATTTAATAAGTACTTAAAGCCAAATGGATCACTGAAAATGTTATAATGCTATTATTGCTAATAGTTAAATTATCATCATTTTCAGGAAATCTTCATTCTCTTATAAATACTCAGCATTGATGGTTGTGAGCACTGTTATATTAGAGCAAAAATCCAAATAGGACTTTGGGGGAAGCTGTACATAATAAGATGTGTGCACATAAAAAAAGAGTTCTATACCTCTCTATTTATGTACATACCCCAGGCAAAATGAAAACTCTGCTAGATACAGCCTTGTGGCGTGCAAACACCATGGTATTGCAGAATAGAAAATGCCCATAAATAGGAACTGTATGTTTTGTTCATGCTATTTTGTTGGTGATTTTTAATAAAATAAGACAATGTATTTTCTGACAGGGGCAATCATATTTGGTATTATATTTCATTGTCCCAATGTTTACTCTTAAAATGAATTTGTAGATTCAGCACTGAACAGGCACTAATCACACATATGATTATTAAAATAATTCCTGAGTGTTTTAATGAAACATGATTATTTAAATTATTCCTAAGTGTTTTAATGAAACTCAAAGACTGCAATTCCATAAAGCAACTGATAATTCAAAGCATTTTGGCAATGTCAGCTTAAGGAACTGTATGGAAATGTTCAACAAAAACTCAGAGACACAAGGTAAACCTCTCACATCACTGCAAGATTTACAAGTGTGTGCTTTTGATTATATTTTTCTATGATCATTTTGTTGGATTAATATTCTTACATTGATATGCCAATTCTATTTACTCAAAGTGTTGTTTTTACTAAATTTTGGCATAAAGCACCTCAGGACAGAAATAATTTATGTGGATCTAAGTCCAATGTTTATGCAGGCTTCTGATGACATTTTATGCTGGGGTTGTTGTTAGGAAGTAGCATATAAAGGTGCCAAGTCTCTCAGCACGGCTGGACTCTGCCTATCTCGAGCCCTCCTTCTAATGGCCAGATCCTCTTCCAGCCAAGATACTTAACTGCAGAGTCATGGGAAATGCTTATGGACCAGTTATGGGAAAGGCACTTTTAATGAAAACTGTGTGTTTACTCTCACAGTCTTAGGAAAACGGTCTCAATCCTCACTACAGCAGCACATCAGCTGTTATAAAAAAATATTTGTTTCCTTTCTCTCTTTTTTTCTTGAGGTTATTTCCCCCACCTTAAAAAAATAATTTACAAACTGTAGCTGGATTTTTTTTAATGCTTCTTACATGCTTGATTTCAAATGAAACAACATCAGGAGGGCATTTCTCACCATTTATTCATTCATTCCTCCATTCATTCATTCATTCAGTTAGTTGCTTGCACTTGGCAGAGCCAATTTGCCCATGCTCCTCTAGTCTCCACAGGGAAATCCTACCCAGCCCTTGGCACAAGATACATTCTCTATTCATCCCTGGTAAAGTGGTGTTAGTTACATTTTAAATTTTGCATCTCTTGGACATACCTAGAAAGAAATCTCTTAGTGAGCCGAATGTAAACCAATTTAGCGAATCACTTGTTTAGTATGTTTCCTTATCTTGATTTGGATTTCCTTTATTCCTCTAAACCACCAGAGCATTCTCCTTCTTACCAACTATTATAACTAGATTAAGGTTATTTCTGTGGTTTCTGACATTGTCTGCTCGGCCTAGAAAACATACAGAAAACTTGGAGGGCAAACTGTAAAGGAGTGTGTTAGTCTTTAAAGCTTTTCCAAGTGGTTCATTCTCCCTTGCCTTGCCTTTACAGTTTTAGATTTTATGTATATATGTGAAATCATAAGTAGCCAATGAAAAATTCAACTTACGTTTCTTCTTCCAGAGCAGTTTCTGCAAAACTATTGAATTATTGTTCAGCTAATGCTCAATACATATGGTAAAACTGACTAAAAGCAGGACATCATCTGATACTTTTTTGAGGTCTGGGGGGACAAGCCTGGAGAGGATAACATTGTGACACACTGGTGACATGTAGATCTAAACAGGGAGAAGTCCAGTTTTCAGTGCTTTATAAAATACTTTCTTTAGTTTATGATGACCTCAAAGGTGTATAGAAATTGCTTACTTAAAAATAGGGTCACCTGTATCACTTAGAGACAAGGACCTAGGAGACATGAACTAAACAAAGTACTAAACTGGTACAATTAGTACTGAGACCTTAATCCATAGTTTTTTATATGAAAACTCTGTGACTGACTGACTACTCTTTGTGAAGGCCAGTTACTGATATTTGGGAAGAACGGCACACAGTGTGTGCCGCATTGTAAACACGGAAGTAACAGACAGTAGTGTTTATTGCATTTCAGCGGTAAGTAGCTATTCAGTACCTACTCTGTGTCATTCTCCATACTACCAGCTGAGAATATAGAGCAGATATACATTAAAAAAAACTGTGATAAGTGCTGTGAAAGAAAAGAATAGATATTGTGCTAGGAGAAAGAACAACCACTACAGTAATAATAATAAAAAATAATAGAAGAAGTTTGTCAGCTTAAAAATGGCATAATAGGGGATGGGGGAAATGGAAAGATCTTGGTCACAGGGCATAAAGTTGTAGTTATGCAGGATGAATAAGTCTAGAGACCTACTATACAAGCATGATGACCAGAGTTAACAATACTGTGTTGAATACTGAAAATAAGCTAAGAGAGTAGATTTCAGGTGCCCTCGTCACAGACAAAAATTGGTAGTTATGTGAGGAGATGATATGTTAACTAGCTGGTCATTTTGCTGTGTCTATGTATATCAAATCATCATGTTGTACACCTTAATTATATATAATTTTTATTTAGAATATATTTTTAAATGACATTATAAACCCTGAATAATAAAACACATACTCTTCTGGTTTTAGCCTCCTGATAAGACCAGAAGTTTAATTACAGCCTATTTCCCAGATTATTTTCTTGACACATTGTGACAGCACAATACAAGGAGCCACTTGGTGTGAGATACCCAAAAGAACATGCCATAAATGATGAACCAGTCCTTTTTCTACACAACAATACCATACATTGCCAAAGACTTCCTTTATATAATAATGGAGTTAACTAAATGAATGAACACGTTTCTACACTAAATGTATTTTTATGCATTGAATATATTTTTGTTTGTAAAGGAATAGGGCTGGTTTTAAAACCATTTTTAAATTTCATTTGGATTGGCATTCATCCTTTGGAATAGGGTTTAACAACTCATTCTTCCTCCATGATTCCCAGTTCTGATTATTATGCCCCTGAACTATTTAACAACATTAAAATGATACCTAGAGATCTGTTGCAAACAACGTGTACACACTTAACACCACTTAACTGTACACTTAAAAATGGTTAAAATGGTAAATTTTATATTATATGGTTTTCTTTACCACAGTTAAAAATCAGTGATACCAGGTCTTCCAAATTTGATGATTCCAGCTATAAGCTACTTTGCAGAATGCCTCAGCAGATGCTAAACGACAATTTTGCTCTTTCTTTTTTCTGGAACACAAAATACTATGACAAGAATGATACACAAAATTACATATTTGACTTGGTGCCTAAAAGCCACCCTGGGATCCATAACCTTGCTTAAAGATTTAAGAAAGACCTTTAGTCTACTTCTGAGAAGGTCCTTAGCCTCAAAAACTTTATCTCTCTACTTGACTTCTTAGCAGCTGTTATATTTTTTTGCTGTCGTTTGTTTGACAGGATCCAGTTATAGGTTCCGATGTCTGTTTAAAGAAACAAGGAGGCTGTTGGCTTTAAAATTCCTTCATTGCTTGTGTGATCAGCATTTTCCCAGGCTTTTCTACATAGTTTGCCAAGCAAAGGGACTGACCTTTTGTAGCAAACACTTTTTCATTTCAAAATGCTCACTTTGATTTTTGTCCCATTTTATGCTCATTCCAAACTGTTTACAACCCACTAAAAATGACTGTGAATTATATGTTTGTGTAATGGATTCCTTTTGTGGTCAGAGTGGAATGTTTACTTTGAACAATTAGTTATCTTTGGGTAGATTATAGCAACTTGGAAAAAGAATGGCTAAGATTATTATTATACCTTAACTGTTTCTTTTTGGTAATTCAGCTGCTGTTACGTGAAGTTTGAGAGAAAGACACATTGAGAATTCCATGCCATTATAAATGAAATCTATTTCTCTAATTGTGTCAATATTTATTTAGACGTATTTATTAATATCATAAGAAGGTAAGGTTATACACCTACACAGGAGTATACTTACTGAGTCATAAAAATTCAGAACAAGGACTATACGTAAATACATGGATATTTACTATTATATATAGTGCATGCCTTGCTTAACATGTACTTGCAAATTAAGTAAGGCATGCCATGTATGTACTTATTATAAAAAGAACAGGCAAGATTCAGTGCACCAGTCTGCCTCTTGAGATACTACCAAGTGTTCACTTGCAAAAATAAAGCTACATAGTCTATTCGCATTGCCTGATGATCTAGGCCCCTGAAGGGCAGATCATAATGCCTTCCCTAGACAAGCTCTGCTCCCAGTTCTGCTAATTTTGTCCTGTTCATTCTTTCCCACTTTGGGATAATCTATTATAGTTGGATCCAGGCACGCACCAAAGGCTGATACTTCCATGAAGAATGTGCAATTTGTACTGTTTAGTTTGTGACGAGATTCTTGAAAACTTTTATGATTCTATCTTGTTCCAGAGGGACTTCTGCTTGCTAGTTTTAAAAGCAGTGAGTAAAAAAAAAAAGTAACAAAAACAAAACAAACTGATAAAAATTACATGCTCAAAAAATAAAATCAAGAGTTCAAGATAAGCACTATTCCTTTTTCCCCAGAGAATATTTGTGGACTGAACAAAAATGTTTCTAAGAGCACTGACCTATGTCTTCCTTTTTTTTTAAGTGCTTGCTTTTTATGCCTAAAGTTAGGCATCCACATGCGTTTACAATAGCAATGATCCTCCAAGAAACTCCGTGAAAGTTTACAGCAAATTTTCCTTAGTTTTTACTTCTGAGTTAAAATCAAGTCCAGTTTAGCGTTTTTGGTGTTTTATGTTTTGTTTTAATGCAACCAATGACAGCCACCTTCCTGACAGCAGTAGTCTTGTAGGTCCAAGTTGGAATTGGCTCTTTGGGGTAGTCATGCTGGGGCCTCTGTGTCTGTAAAAAAGCCACATTCAGGGCTAGAGGGGAAGACAAAATCAAAAAAGAGTAAACAGGAAACAGCCAGCGAGAGTATAAAAGAGAAACTGGGAAAAGACAACCAAAAGAAATCAGAGATGACAAGGTGGAGAGAGAGAAAAAAGCTGTTTTGCAATTAAGAAAACAAATGTGGATAAAAGGACTTGCTTGTGAGGTCTGTAATGAAGAGAAGACAGACTATTGAACCAGTTACCATCTCTGCCATAGTTACCTAATACCTACTTCCCTGTTCCAGAGAAATGTACTCCTGCTCCAGAAAATGCCTGTCAGTTAAATCTTGCCATGAATGTTCACAAATTCTGTGTATAGACGTGGCTACTAATTAATTCACTGTACTTATTAGTGACATTTAATGAAGTTTATCTACATTGAGCAATACACAACAGTCTTATTATCAAAAAAAGAGAGCTAAAGTCTAACAGAAGTTAACAGAGAAATGAATGTGCAGTTCAATAACCAGAAAGGCTATCTAACGTATCCAGCAATGTGGCTCTGGTCAAATCAGTCAGCGGATATTCCCACACTTTTGAGTCCAGAATGCATACGAATAAATAATGTCTCTTCCTAGATAAAGCCTGAGTCTAATTTCCAACCTCTGCCCCCACTCCCACCCCCTTTCTAAAGTTTAGGTTCTTAACATACTTTTCCCTTGGAGTCAGTTGTAAGGAAACAGAGCCAAAATTAATACCCTAGGAAATTAGCCTTTTGTTGTGGATGGAGGGTTTAAATAATGCAACACCTCAACATGTCAAGATGCAGTACTCTAAATTATCCTTTAGTGGTGTCATTTATATGATGGGAGTTCTGGGTCTGGGAGTTTTGTCCATTATAAACCCCGATATTCAGAAGTTAATAGTTCAACCATAAAAATAATCTTGGCTGAAAGCTGGCAGGATGTTTAAGCCTGAAAGCAAGTGTTTACAAAATTTGAAGAAAAAAAATCACATGCTTTTGGAAAGCTTTCAGGTTTTTACAAAATGGGAGTAATAGTGATAATAATACTACTAATAATAAGGCAGTTAGAGATTTTCAGATATTTGTTGCCTTGGGATTCAAAAATGGATTTGCAGTTTTTAAATAATTTTTAAAATTCTTACGGCATAATGTGAACCAACTGATTAAAAAGTAAATTATCAAAAAAAAAGTAAATTATCAACACTTTCACAAGACTGTCACTTTATTTTTTGAATTAATCTATTCTTTATTGGTTGAACAAAAATATATACGTTATATTTTTATAGGCATTTCCCTAGAGCTTAAAAATGTATGATAATTGAGAAGTCTTAAGTTAATTCAGGAAGCTATGAATAAGACCAAAATTTTATACTCTTTTGTGGGTTTCCAAATGAATAACATTCCCTTTCTAAATGCCTAGAAAAAATTGCCTTTTCCAAAGAATTTTCACACTTTCAGATGAAGTGTGTCCAACTTAAGCATTAATCATTAATCTGCATATACCGTAAAAGAGACGTGCAGATTCCAGGAGAAATAGTTGCATTGGTCTGCATAATTGAATGTGGCATATTTTCCTCTACAGGATGTTTTAAAGTAATTTACTCATCTCCTTAATAGATTCGTGTCTTGGAGATTCTTCTGAACTCTATGAGAGGTTATCTTATAGTCTAATGGGCTGTTGAGTTAGAAATGTTTTTCCTGGGTTTAAATAATCTTTTCTTTGCTAGTTTTATTCCTTTTGCCAAATTGTATACTCTTCAAGCCACTTCTATTTTCAGTTCAGAAACAAACAAACAAACAAACAAACAAACCAAGGGCAGGATACTTTGAAAAGAAAAACTGACTGTGCAAAACCAAAATAAGTCTGAAATGATACTGCTGGAAGAGTTCTTGAGGTTTTAGTAGACCATAGACCCAAAATGTAAAGTCGTACTCTTTTTCAGGAAATAAGAATGCCCTGAGATGTAGGGAGAAAGCACCACATATAGAAGGAAAGTATTTAAGACACACCTTCAGTATGTTGTGTGCTTCTTCTTATAAGGAGCATGGATTTATTTTTAACTCTTCACACAGTGCCTTGCACATGATGAATTCTCAATAAATGATGAAAAAATGGTTACATTACATTCAACATTGTTTAAATCTTCATTGGAAAGTTGCACTCCATTGCTACACCTGCAAATGGTTGAAACTAAAAAGATGAATGACCAGCAGTTGTTGGTTGAAGGCAGCTACAAGATGTGCAGAGAATAATGTAGCTTGCAAATCTTTCTTTTAAACATTTAAACCATTTCTGATGATATTCTATTATATTCTAAATGACATCATTCTTTCCCATTGATACTCAGCTATGCTAAACATTCGAAGTTATGTTTACTTTAAGATTTTATGCTCATCAATTTTTGGAAAGCACGTTTAAGTTCAGCAGCTAATAGAACATCCATTCTCATTTCATCAGAGGAAGTCATATCCCATTAGGCATTATTTCAACACCAATAGCCTGCTGTTTTTAATTAAGTAATTGAATGGCAACTATGACTTGTAAGTGACATGTCTGAGAATGGTCAGGCGTAGGCTCAGGTCCCATAACCACACAGAAGGTTGAGCACCACATCTTTTCCTTTAATTCAGACTTGGAATACCATGCTGGCGCTCCTCTGTGTTAGTTTACTTCCCTGTGACTATCTCACCTTCCTGATTTAGTGTTTCTTTTCTATGTAAATCTCAGGAAATTCTTAGTTTGAAGGTAGTGTTTTGAGTTTACAGATTCTGTCAAAGAATTTGAAATAAGAAAGATATGGTCAACGACACAGACCTATCAATTTGAAACTAATGAACAGAGGATACCAATCCTCTACATTCTGACATGGTTTTGCTACTGGATATTGATTTCATTTTCTCCAAAATTTACTTCACAGCAGAAAAAAGTTAAACTCTGCTGACACTATCAAAACCTCCATAAAGACTTTGAATACATCAGTGTCATTAAAAGAGGACTATTACCTTTCTTGTTTTAAACATAATGCTCTTCTTGTTACGTTTTGCACTTTTGACAGTTTGGGCTAACTTAACTCTTGAGTATCCCTACAGAGTGGTGAGACACCCAACAGCACTGTAATCACTGTGGTAAGTTTTCTTTACTTTTGTCTTAAAGGTGAGCAGTTGGCATGTATGTGAAATTGCATAGCATAATATTGGAGCCTATGTGTCTGGCCTAGAGTTTGACAGCATAAAAACACGCATTTCCTCTGCATTTAATTCTTGACTGACATTTCATGCTACTCCTTCTGTCAGTGTGATCTCAATGCCCCTAAAGCTTCAATGATTCCTGCAGTGACTTTAAAGTTCCTAAACGGGCATGACTCCTCAAGCTACTTTTTTGTACTCAGACCTGAGGCCCAGGAACAACCCTTTTTGAGTTTTTCCCTGGCATTCCAAATTCAACTTTTTTAAACTGAACTTACAACTTTCCTCAACAAACCTGCTATTCCTCCTTTAGTCTTTAATTCAGTCAGTGGATTCATGACTATTTCCCCATTGCCCTAAAAAGAAATTCATTGGACATCTTAAATTCTTCTCTCTCATTATGTACAGCATCTTTCATCAGATCTAATGACCTGTACTTTTTTTACTATCTCTTGAATCTGATTCTTCCTCTCACCTCCCATGGCCTTAATTGTGCTCCCATAATTTCTTTTGAGATAAACCCTCTAACTGATATCACTGCCTTTGTTCTTATTTCTTCCCAGGCCATTCTTCTCCGTGCTGCCAAAATTATCCCTCTTAAATATAAATAGGATTATATTATCCCTTCTGAGAACCTTCCCATCAGGATAAACAAAATACCATACTAGTTATTACCATAAAAAGGAGAAGCATATGACCTCTGTCTACTCTCCAGCTTTATAACCTCATAAACGGCTTCCTATGCTCCAACTACATGAGGTTTTCCAAAGGCTGATATTCCTACCATGAACAGTTTTCTCTCCTTAAAGACCCCTTCTATACCCATCTACCTCCCAAATTCCGATTGATCCTCTTGGGCATAGCACCAGAGTCACCCTCAACAATGAATGTTCTCTGACTCATACCCTCAACCACCTCTCTGTGGTCTCTTGAACATTAGTAGCCACCTCTCTCCACAGTGTTCTAGTAAGAGCTTTGCTTCCCCAACATAGCCCTTATTGCTTGCGACCATACCGGCTGGTTTCATAGCCCTTTCCCCACCTAGAATGTGAGTCCTGGAGTCTAGAGATGGTCTGGTTCATTTCCCAAATGTATTAGCTTGCATTATTTAAGGCTGAATCTCATTTTATTATTTCCTGCCTCCTCGCTGCTCAGCACACTAGAGCTGGCATATGTAGGGGTTCCAGTCAAGATGGACGATTAAATGGATGAATAGACGGATATTATCCAAGATTTCTTTTCATTCATCCACCCATGCATCCATCCTTAGAGAATCAAATTCTATGCTGAGTGGCTGCTTCCCACCAGCTATCTATTTTACATTCGGTAGTGTATATGTGTCCATGCCACTCTCTCCCTTTGTCCCAGGGAGATCAGCTTGGTGCTTTGTGGCCACCTAACAGGGGTGGGATAGGGAGGGTGGGAGGGAGGGAGACGAAAGATGGAGGGGATATGGGGATATATGTATACATATAGCTGATTCACTTTGTTATACAGCAGAAACTAACACACCATTGTAAAGCAATTATACTCCAATAAAGACGTTAAAAAATAATACCTAGAATGTGAGTCCTGGAGTCTAGAGATGGTCTGGTTCATTTCCCAAATGTATTAGCTTGCATTATTTAAGGCTGAATCTCATTTTATTATTTCCTGCCTCCTCGCTGCTCAGCACACTAGAGCTGGCATATGTAGGGGTTCCAGTCAAGATGGACGATTAAATGGATGAATAGACGGATATTATCCAAGATTTCTTTTCATTCATCCACCCATGCATCCATCCTTAGAGAATCAAATTCTATGCTGAGTGGCTGCTTCCCACCAGCTATCTATTTTACATTCGGTAGTGTATATGTGTCCATGCCACTCTCTCCCTTTGTCCCAGGGAGATCAGCTTGGTGCTTTGTGGCCACCTAACAGGGGTGGGATAGGGAGGGTGGGAGGGAGGGAGACGAAAGATGGAGGGGATATGGGGATATATGTATACATATAGCTGATTCACTTTGTTATACAGCAGAAACTAACACACCATTGTAAAGCAATTATACTCCAATAAAGACGTTAAAAAATAATTCTATGCTGAAGATTCATTGAACTGTTAGAAGAGATAGTGATTAAATGTCTCTTAAAACAGAATGTAAAGTTACATTATCTGGAAAGGTAAAGAAGCTGCCTTAAAAGAGTTGTTTTGTTTTGTTTGGTGTTTGCATCATGGTATGATATGTGTGTATATATCCACCTCAGTCTATATCCATGTTTATATCGATATGACATACCATATTAGCAATAGTCTCTAATAGGATAAGACAGAACAAAAATAGAGCAATGACTCTGGTGTTCAGGACAGGTTTCAGACAAAACTGACTTTCTCAGCCTTAAGAGGCAGAAACCAGTCTCTCAACAAACAGTGTTAAATTGCTTCGTAAACCTGAGAGATTCAACTAACTAAAGAGAAATTTAATGCTTTTGAGACCTACCAGTGTCATAAGAGTAGAACTATCATGTTCCTGGTTCAAAAAATTATGTTTTTTATATATAAACTTCCAGGCATTGTGCCTACTTCCCCGTAAGTTTGTGTATAATTTTTCCCATTATCACCCCCTAGGTCTCTTTCACCATCACCACTTTCCAGGCATCTACCATCCACTGAATAGCCATGTTTCTGATTATCTTTTCCCAAATGTATTAGCTTGCATTATTTAAGGCTGAATCTCATTTTATTATTTCCTGCTCGTATTTCTAAACTCCTGAAGTCCATTTGTATGATTCTTTTGTCTTCACAGATGTCCACAGTTCCTCCCAATTTAGTATCATCAGCAAATTTAATTAATGCTTTGTTTACCTCTCCTTCTAATGAAACCAGTCCCTTGTTTCATTTCATCATACAAAGTAAAAATGTAGTGGCAATAAAACAGTTTGAAGAAATGTTCCCTCACTGTAGGAGGGGAAGTTAAAGATACAGCAAAGAACCATGTAGTGAGGAGTGGACAGGGCAGCAGGGCAGTGAGCTAGTTTGCTGTTGCCCTAAAGCAAAACCTTCACAGCAACCACACTTTGGCAGATTGCCTGGGTTGGTGCTGGGTGGGCGGGGTGTGTGTGCGTGCGTGCGCACGTGCGCGTGTTCTGGAATGTAGCTCTATTACCCCAACTGAGGACTTTTTACGAAAGATATTTATTGATATCTGAAAAGCACGTTTAAAAGTATAAATACAAATACAAATGTAAGCTAGTAACATTTAATCCATAGTGTAGCCACAAACCTAGATGTGAATATATATACATCTGGGTATATGCAGGCTCACAATTATTTTCAGCGGGCTTTTTCTAACATTCACCGCTGTCTAAGTTTTTATCTTAGTCCTTAACTTGACAAAAGCTTTAAACCCAAATTACCCATTGGGTTTTAATCAAATTCCTTATAACTAGTAGATTTATAAAATAAGGTCAGAGAATTTTTTCAGTTGTATCCAACAGGCAAATGTCAGTAAAAATATTTTAACCTCTAGAATTAATAGGCTGAAACATTGAACTTGATCGGAGAAAGAAGCCTTACTTGTTAACTTTAAGGTAGGCAAGTTTACACGCAAAGAATTACACCATTAGTCTTTGAAGCTGTGGTCATACAGATATGGTATGATTTATGTAAGGAAAGCAAAGGTGACATTTATTAAGCGCCCGCTATGTGCGACGCATAATGCCAGTGCTTTCCAACATGAGTCAATACTATACATTTAAAGCTTATATTAATTACTACCTGATACTCCAAATTGTATTCCTAATTCCAGTAAATCTCTTAAACATTTGCCATGTTGTATATGAAAAGTCAGTCTTCAGAATGTGGGTGAATTAGTTTAAATCCATTGACTCCACAGGAAAAAAATCTTTCAAATTTATGCTTTGATTAGGACAGACAGATGGTAGACCAGCATCTCTATTGTTATATACAGAAGATAATGCACGTTTGCAATGTTGAAATTAAGGCTGATACATACTTTACATATAGCGCAAGGTCACCAAAGATGTCATCACCGAGGCATGGTGTTAACAAAATAGTGACTGGGAATATGGTTAAGCAGTTACAGCCTTGTATTGTTTTTGCAGTGAGAAAAATCTGACGCATGATGCATTCTTATGAGAGAATTTTCTCAGATGCCAAGACTTTACAGGCATAACTTCCATAAGCTTTAATGGGAGTTTCCTGCCAGCACCTGTTACGGTGCAGAGTTCTTACTTTTCACACATAATCCAAGACTGGCTTGGAATACTGACTTGGAAAAACTAATATAGTGAGACCTTCTTGTAATGTTTCCTCACATATAATGTTCATCATTTAATCCTTGGTCTGATATATGTATGAGCATGTTTTCCATACAAATTCTTTTCCCACAAGAAAGACTTCTTTTCACAAGCTGTTTATGAATAGGAGCAGATAGCAGGTAAACTAAGGGAAAAGTTATTAAGCTAGAAATTGAATTAATGGTAGAAAGCAACTCTTCTTAACTGAAAATAGTTCTAGAGCTAGGTTGTAGATTCCTGAGGAACCAACAGAAACAATTAGAGTACCACGTGCAAAAAGCAATACCAGTGGCTCTAAAAGAAGGATCACATGTTAAAATAATATAGTTTGGTCATATTTTCTCATATATTTAAAGACTAAAGTGTAGGGACTTTTAATATTTAAAGGGATATTGCATATTTAATCCCATGGATAAATTAGCGGGATAGAGTTTTGTGTAGAGGAGAAAGAGTTTAAAGAATTCTTAAATTTCCATATTTTGAAATTAACTGCCACAAATTCCCATTACCAAAACTAAAACAAAAACAAACAAAAAGGTTATAGCACTTCTGTTTAACTAAAATTGTTGGAGATTGCACAGAAATACTATTCTATGAGCAACCTCTCTTTTGAAGGTATTTGAAATCTCTTCTTATTTATTATTTCTAACACACCTAGCATATGAGGGAAAACAGACCTTCATACTCAAAGTCCTGAATCATTTATTGTCATTTTCTTGTTTGACAGCATGCTGGGCAGGGGAAATGCTTTTCACTTGTCAAGCATTGTCAAATATTAAATTTTTAGCTCATATTTATAGCAAGATTTTATAATTAATACTGGTAGGTAACAGAGTTAAAGTTGAAAGGAGTCTGAAACCCTGAAACCTTAAGACAGTTGCAAACCTGTTAGTGAAATTTCTCATGGGGCAAAACATGGGTTCTGAACAAGGATAACTCCAGGATGATGATGATGTATTTTGGGTACTCATTTACCCCCTTCCTTCTTTTTCTTTGCTGGATGGCTGCATTACTCCATACTGTTCCCTTCAGCACTGTGTCTGACCTCTAGAACCCTTCTCCTGGCCAACCTGCCTCAAGAATATCACTTATACTTCAGCCTGAAGTTCAGACACCCTTATGACTGAATATTACCTTGAGTACAGTTGTTCTAAAACGCATCAATAAACTGGCATCAAATGGCTTTGTCTCTTATTAGAGTATATTCAAGCACCAGAGAAGGGGTTTTGTTTTGTTTGACAAGGCAAAGAAAGGAAAAGGGAATCATATTGACACCTCTAAGAGCAGGCTGTGTTCCCAAGCTTAGTACCTTCCTCCTCTCTAGGGCTTTTGCTTGTAGTACACTTTGCTCTAAACTTTGGCAAAAAAAGGTCATTATTTTGTTTTTATATTCTAACCAATGGGTTGGTAGAAATGCATTTGTTTCTGTTCATAGTAGTCTTTGTTAAGGTTTGTTTGAAAACTTGAGAGTCAGTTGGGAATCTAGGACCTCGTGAGTCCGCCATTGTTCAGTGCCACGCGATCTCCAGTTGAGGCTGAAGAGTTTTAGGCTAAGTTACTGAGAGACTTAAGGACACGAGAGAGGAGAGGTGTCTGATGGAGCTAGTCATCTATACACAGACAGCTCCATATGCAGTGCAGGTGCAGAAGAATGACGCAGTGAGAGAAGAATGATGCCAGACTGTGTCTTCTGCAGGCCCTACCCAGAGGAGACAGGCTTGTGTACGTCATTATTCCAAGGAGATACAGAGGTCTCATAATTCCAAGGGAGAACAATGCGTCTCTTAACAACATTTCAATCTGTGGAGCAAAGCCCTATATGGATTTATATAGGCTCAGTTTTTGAACCTCAGTTTAGAGCATTACACTCACCTAAAAGAAAAAGCATGGTATAAGTTGTCCCAGAAGAAAGATAGATCATTTATTACACTTCCCATATATTGGAAAATTATCATGATAATAAAAGTAAATCATATTTAAGAATAAATTGTATTTAGTCAAACTGAAAAATGTGCCTCTCCTCCCCCAAATCTTTAAATACAGTAAGAACACTCCATTTTCCTATGTCCAGTGTATCTGAGAATAGAAGGGTGAGCATTTGGTTAATAACAACTACCCTTTTGCATTAGCTTGAACCCAACATGGTACATCCGCTTCCTTTTCTTTTCTTCTCCCGTTATTTATTATACTTGACACTTATCCTTTATCTCTTCCTGTTCCACATCCTCCACAAGTGAAGTCTTGCTGTATTTGCCTTCCTTTTAGCCAAAATCTGCTCTCAAGACAAGATCTAATAGATTGATCCACACCAAAGTGTACATGATTAGTGAAGTTTTCTGTGAAATCCCTCCATGGGATTTAAAGACAAAGGAATAAAACTCTAATTACAGAATTTTGAACATAAGCAATACTATGTAAAAGAGATATTTTAAGATGAAATTATCTTCCCAAAACTTCTTAAAAAATATTGTAAATGGGCTTCCCTGGTGGCGCAGTGGTTAAGAGTCCACCTGCCGATGCAGGGAACGCGGGCTCGTGCCCAGGTCCGGGAAGATCCCACATGCCGCGGAGCGGCTGGGCCCGTGAGCCATGGCCGCTGAGCCTGCGCGTCCGGAGCCTGTGCTCTGCAAAGGGAGAGGCCACAGCAGTGAGAGGCCCGCATACCACAAAAAAAAAAAAAAAAATATATATATATATATATATATATATATGTGTGTATATATATA